>NC_040040.1:2925392-3089287 GCF_003713205.1 Coffea eugenioides | reverse complement strand
ACCCCGGGGGGCGGCTCAGCCCCCCAGAAGGAGATATCACAACCATCCCCTTCCCAGCAGGCCGCCAGCAAAAAGAAGGCGGCCGGACAGAAGAGGGGCAGAGGGGACGAGCCCTCTCAGGCTGGGCAGAAGAGGCACGCCCTGGTCTCCGCACAGCAGCCTCCTCTTGCGCGGGTCTCCGGGGGACCAGTCCACCTGGGCGTGGGCTCTGCCGGGGAGCAAGTCCAGGAGTCGACTCCCCCGAGCTTGTGGCACTTCCGCCACGTAGCTCCCCTGAAGCCAGGCCAAGCCCCCACGATGCATGACCCCCGCGACTTCTGTCCGTCCTGGAAACTCTCCATCAACGACCGAGCCCAGTTCCCCGAGGTGGCTCGCGAGCTGATGGTGGGCTCGGTCCTTCCTAGGGACAGGAAGTGGATGGAGCTGGCCAGCCCCTCCGAGCTCTTGGACGCGTACTACACCGCCCAGGCCCAAGTAAGTATCACCCCTGGGTTAATTTCACCCCCGTGTCTGGGTTAAGTGAGGTGACATGCTGATCTGCTCTCTCTTTTCCAGTCCAACGCTGCCGGTACCGCCTTGGCTACCCGCTTCTCCGAGCTGTCTCCCGACCTGGAGAAGTTGAGGAAGAAGAACCTGGAGGTGGAGAGGAAGCTTTCCCAGGCCCTCCAGGAGGCCAGCTCCCTTAAGGCCAAATTAGACAAGGCCGAGAAGGAGATGGATGCCGCCCAGGTCCAGCTCGCCTCAACCAGGTCGGAGCTCGACCAGGAGAGGGCTGGTGCGGCCAGGCTGAAGGAGGAACATGCCGTAGAGCTCTCCGGCACCGTCAGCCGAGAGCGGAAGAAGGCTGTTCGGGAGTTTATCTCCTCCGATCAGTTCGAGGTGGACATCGCCCTCCTCAACCAGCCCATCCTCCAGGTTGGCTCTACGCGGGCCCTGACCCAGGTGCAGGGCCTTAACCTACCCGGCTTCAACGTGGCGGACTTCAAGGACTACGATCCTGCGGCCGAGGATAGGCTGGACTGGCTCTTTGATGGGTACCGGAAGGGGCATGCCTTGAAGAGCCTGGTCCGCCGAACCGACGTAGGAGCAGACCTAGAGGAGGTTCCCCTGGAGGAGGACGGGTCTCCAGGCAGAGCTGCCGGGAAAGAGCCGGTGGCCTAGGGCGGTGGCCACTCCAGGAGCCCTTTCTGTCTTTTTGTAAGGATGTGACCATGCTCCAGTTGAAAATGCTCTTGGAGGTCCATCCAGGACGGAATGGGTTTCCTGCTTCCGGGCTCCTGAATAGCCTTCACCATACGCCTCTCAACATGCTTGAGGTGTACTTTCAGCTTCCACCCCGGTCGGGCCACCAGCAGGTAGAACAGACATCGAAGGAGATTACCAGCTCGGAAGTTTTACGGTAGATAGGCAGCTCGAAAGCTCTGTAATAGATAGGCTTGCAATGTATACATAAGATTTCGAAGTTATTTCCTTCTTTCCTCGCCCACTCGCAATGCTATGTGCCAACCTCCGGGGTCGAACACCTCACACCTCACCCCCTTGGGGCTGAGTGCTTTAAATATTAAGCGCGTCCTTGCCGACCTCCTAGGTCAAGCAATTCGCACTTCCGACCGAGTACTTTAAGCATTAAGTGCGTTCTTGCCGACCTCCTGGGCCGAACACTTCACACTTCAGTATTTTAAGCATTAAGTGCGTTCGTGCCGACCTCCTGGGCCGAACACTTCACACTTCACCTGCCGACCTCCTGGGCCGAACACTTCACACTTCACCCACCACCCCTAGCCCCCCACTAGGACGTTGAGCGAGGGAGTGCTGAATGTGCTAGTGTAAGGTACAGGTTTGAAAATTGTAAAATGAAACAAGTACAATGGAAAATGAAAACGAGCTATGATTGAATGAGAAAACAAAAATCCGGACCTAGAGAACAAGCAACTGGTCATCCTGGTTTTACCTACGCTACAAACAATCGCAAATTGGAGATATGCCATGTCCGAGGTACTTCAGATCCATCCATCTTAGCGAGCTTGCAATAGCCAGCTCGGCTCGCCTCAAGGACCTTGTAGGGGCCCTCCCAATTTGGGTCGAGCTTGTTGGAGCCGTGTACCCGGCTTATCGAGTTCTTCCTCAGGACGAGGTCTCCTGGCTGGTACTGTATGGTCTTTACTTTGGCGTTGTGATAGCGAGCGAGCTGGCTTTTATACTTAGCCATTCGAATAGCCGCTTCCTCCCGCCTGACTTCGAGCATGTCCAGGTTGCACCTAAGCTCTTCCTCATTGGATGTTGCCACGAAGTTCTGTGTTCTGGGTGAGGGAAGACCGACCTCCGCGGGCACCACGGCCTCTACTCCGTATGTTAGGGAGAACGGGGTCTCGTGAGTAGCCGTCCTGGGCGTAGTGCGGTAAGCCCAGAGGACACTGGGGAGCTCATCCAGCCAGCTTGATTGGGCGGACTCCAGTCTAGCCTTCAACCCTTGCAGGACAGTTCGGTTAGCGTTCTCCACCTGGCCATTGGCCTGGGGGTGGCCAACCGACGTGAAGTGTTGGTTGATTCCGAGCTCAGCGCACCAGCTGCGGAAAGGGTTCTCGGCGAACTGGCGGCCGTTGTCGATAAGAGGCATGCGGAATCCAAAACGGCGAAACTATGCTTTTCCGAAAAAAATTTATTGAATTGCTTCCCGAGAATAGATGACCAGGGGCTCTGCTTCACCACTTTGTGAAGTAGTCTATTGCTACCACGAGGTGCTCATATCTTCCCGGGGCTCGGGGGAAGGGACCCAGGAGGTCTATCCCCCATTGAGCGAAGGGCCAAGGACTGTGGATGGGGACCATCTCCCGAGCTGGCTGATGGCGCAGCGACGCGTGCACCTGGCAGGCTCGGTATTTCTGGACCAGATCCGCTGCGTCTCGGAAGACGGAGGGCCAATAGTAGCCCAAAAGGAGGCACTTCTTAGCCAGCACTCGGGACCCCACATGGGCCGCACATATTCCTTCATGGACTTCGCGCAGGACGTAATCACCTTCTTCGGGCGTTACGCACTTTAGCCAGGGGGACAGGTACGACCTCCTGTAGAGGGTTCCCCCGGCGTAGGCGTACTTGGCAGCTCGGAGCTGGATGCGTCGGGCCTCGGCTTTGTTTTCGGGGAGGCCACCCGAGCTGAGGAAGTCAACGAGGGGCGTCATCCAGGTGGCCGGGCTGTCTACAGCCAGGACCTGGACCTGATCGATACTTTTCTGCTTTAGCACCTCCACCAATACCTCCTTGCTCAGGTGGGCAAATGAGGAGGATGCCAACTTTGAAAGGGCGTCTGCCCGCTTGTTCTGGGACCTTGGCACCCGCTCGATTTCGAACGTTTCGAACAAGGCCACCGCCTCCCGTACTTTGGCCAGGTACTTCTTCATAACCTCGTCCTTGGCTTCGTACTCCCCAAGGACCTGAAGGACGACGAGCTGTGAGTCGCTCCTGACCTGGATCGCGGTTATTCCCATCTGGTGGGCTATCCGCAATCCTGTGAGCAGGGCCTCGTACTCGGCCTCGTTGTTGGACGCGGGGAAATCCAACCGGAGGGCGTAGGTCAGTTCTTCCCCGGTAGGTGAAATGAGTAGCAGGCCCGCCCCGCTTCCTTCCTTGCTGGAGGCCCCGTCCACGAACAACACCCAGGGCTCCTTCGGCAGCCGCTCCTCGTGTTGGGGGCTTAGCTCGGTTAGATTCAAGCTAGCCCCCTCAGCAAGGAAATCCGCTAAGGCCTGGGCCTTGATGGCTTTGCGGGGTTGATAGCCGATGTCGTGCTCGGCTAGCTCGACAGCCCATTTGGTCATTCTGCCCGAGACCTCTGGCCGGGTGAGTATCTGACGCAAGGGCTGGTCAGTCAGGACTACAATGCCGTGAGCCTGAAAGTAAGGGCGGAGCTTGCGTGCCGCATGTACCAAGGCAAGGACCAACTTCTCGGCTGGCAAGTATCGTGTCTCTGGCCCCTGTAGAGCTCGGCTTACATAATACACCGGCCTCTGGGCCCCCCCATCCTCCCGCACCAGGACCGCGCTGACGGCCTCGTTGCAGGTGGATAGGTATAGGAATAAGGTCTCCCCCGGCTCTGGGGCTGTTAGAGATGGTAGCTCGGCGAGGTAGGTTTTTAGGTCGATGAAGGCCTTCTGGCACTCCTCTGTCCAGTGGAAGTCCTTCGGCGCTTTCAGTACTCGGAAGAAGGGCAGCCCCCGGACGGCGGAGCGCGAGAGAAACCTATTCAGGGCGGCCATCCTTCCCGTTAGCCGTTGGACCTCCTTCACGCTCCTCGGAGGGGCCATGTCCATGATGGCCTGGAGTTTATCCGGGTTGGCCCGGATTCCGTCTCGGGACACCAGGAAACCGAGAAACCTTCCCGATCTGACCCCAAAAGTGCACTTCTTCGGATTTAAGCGCATCCGGCTCTTCAGTAGGATGTCCAGGACCTCCCGCAGGTCGGGTATGAGGCGCTGGTCAGTTCGACTTTTGACGATCATGTCGTCCACATAAACCTCCATGCTCCTGCCGACCTGGTTTCCGAATAGCTTGTTCACCAGGCGCTGGTAAGTTGCTCCCGCATTCTTCAATCCGAAGGGCATGGTCCTGTAGCAGTAGGTTCCCTCCTCGGTGATGAAGGAGGTCTTATCTCGATCTTCCTCAGCCATTTCTATCTGGTGATATCCCTTAAAGGCATCCAGAAAGCACAAGACGTCAAAACCCACGGTAGAATCTACTAACCTGTCGATCCTTGGCAGGGGAAAGCAGTCCTTTGGGCAGGCTTTGTTAAGGTCTGTGAAGTCTACACACATCCTCCAGGTCAGGTCCTCCTTCTTGACCAGGACAGGGTTGGCCAGCCAGGTCGGGTAGTGGACCTCCATGATGATCCTCGACTCCAGTAACTTGCCGACCTCTGCCTTGATCACCTCATTCCTCTCGGGAGCGAAGCTCCTTTTCTTCTGCTTTACCGGCTTGAAGTGAGGATCCATGCCAAGGTGGTGGACTGCCAGATCCGTCGGGATCCCAGGCATGTCGTCCACCGACCAGGCGAAGACCTGGGAGTATTCCCTCAATAGAGCTTTCAAACCCTCCTTCTCCTTGGCGGGTAACAGGGCTCCAATGCGGAGAACCTGATCGGGCCGATCCTTCCTTAAGGGGAACTCCTCCACCTCATCTTGGGTACCCAGCTGCTGGGCCTCATCCCCTGGGATGTAGGGTTCCAAACAGGTTGTCTGGGCGACCACCTTCTCCTGCCCCCGAAGCGTGGCCAGGTAACATGCCCTGACTACCGCCGGGTTGCCCCGCACCTCGGCTATTCCCCCATGGGTGGGGAACTTGATGCTGAGGTGGAAAGTAGAGGAGATAGCCCGGAGGGCGTTCAAAGCGGGTCTCCCCAAGAACACATTGTACGGGGACGACTGCTTGACCACCACGAAATCAACGAGGATGGTCCGGCACCTGGGGGCCTGTCCTACTGTGACCATCAGGGTGATCATCCCCTCCGAGCTGATGGGTGGTCCGGTGAAGCCCACCAGAGACGTCCGGACCGGGGTCAGCTGGTCGTCCCTCAGTCCGAGCTCCTTGAACACCCTATAGAACATAATGTCAACCGCGCTACCCTGGTCGACGTACACCTTCCTCACCCGGTAGTTGTTGGTGACGATTTCTATCACGATGGCTTCGTGGTTCCCTGCGGCCAGGGGGACTGCATCCCTGGGTCCAAAGGTGATTTCCTCGTCCATGCGCAAGCGCTTCAAGGAGTCGTCCCCCTCGGGGGGAGGTCGCTTGTTCTTCCGAGCCGCATGACTGTCCCCCCCCGTGGGGCCTCCGGCGATGGTGTTTATCACCCCCGCCAGGTTCTGGGTGTCCCGGTCGGGAGAGCAGTCCCGAGGGGCGTCGCGCCGCTCCGGGCGGTCGCGCCTCCGTCCCTCGTGCCTATCTCCGTAGTGGTTGCGTCCGAGCCCCTGACCTGGTCGGCGCACGAACCCCCCTAGAAAACCGCGCTGGATCAGGTCCTCGATCTCCTTGCGCAGGGCCCAGCACCCCTCCGTGTCGTGCCCGACGTCGCGGTGGAAGGCGCAGTACCGATCCTGGTTCCTTTTGTTCCGGGGCGTCCCCATCTTGGGCGGCCGATCTCCCAGCCCTTCCGCCTCCATAACGGCCAAGATCTGGGCTCTGGGCCGTGTTAGAGGGGTGTAGGTCTTCTCTGGGAGGGGCGGCGGAGCTGGTGCCCTATCCTTGGAGAGACGGTCGAAGACGTTCTTCCTGACTTGGCCATCCTTGGATTCAGGAGGGTTTGCCCGTCCTTTCCTGTCCCCGAACTCCCGATCTGATTCCCGTTTCAGGCGGCCGGCCTCCTCTGTATTGGCGGCGGCGTGAGCCCGGGTCAAGAGCTCTCCCAGGTTCTTGGGAGGTTGTTCGACAAGCTTGTAGTAGAGATCCTCTACCCTCAACCCGTTCATGAAGGCGGCCATGACCACCTTTTCGTCCTTATCCCTGATCTGCAGGCTCTCTGTGTTGAAGCGCGTCATGAAGTTCTTCAGGGACTCATCCGGCTTCTGCTTAACGGCCATCAGGTGGGCCGCGTTCTTCGAGTAGGTCTTCGAGGAAACGAACTGGGCGGCAAACTGTCTAGCCAGCTCGGTGAAACTCTGAATAGACCCCGGTGCCAGGCCCTGAAACCAGAGCCGCGCCTTACCCTTGAGAAACATGGGGAAGGTCTTGCAGCGGAGGGCATCCGCGGCGTTTTGCAGACGCATGTGCGTCAGGAAGACCGAGAGGTGGTCTTCCGGGTCGGTCGAACCATCGTACAGCTCGATGTTCGGGATTTTAAACCTCCGGGGTAGCGGGTAGTCCTCGATCTCCTGGGTGAAGGGCGAGGCTGCGTAGCTGTCCCCGTACGGTTGTGGTCGCAGGATCTGCTCGAGCTCATCCCGGACGGGCTGCCACTGGGGTGGGTCGCGCGGGCGGCTCCTAACAGATCGGGCGGGGGAGCGTGCGAGCCCATTTCGCGTAGGTTTTCGTGGGGAGGGATCCCTTGGTCGGCTCCCCACGGACCGGTCGTGGGAGTACCTCTCGCTATCCCCGACCACCGAAGCTCGGTGACGAGGGGGAGTCCGCGGTCGTTTCCTCCTAGGGGGCTGGTCCTGTGACCCATCCTCCGAAGGGTCGGGGATCGACTCCTTCTCCTTCTCCTTCTCCTGGGCTTTGGAAGTTGGTGCGCCCCCCGCCTCCTCTCCTCCTTTTGCCTGCCGGATTATATCCTCCAGCATGGGGAGATTCTCTGTCACGAACTGGAGCATCTGCCGTCTCCGGTCTCCTAAGAGGGCCGAGCCCCCAGCGCCCCCGGCCGCTTCGTTCTCCTCTCGACGAGACCCCTCCCCGGCCCCGGCTCCGGTGCTTTCAACTGTTCGCTTGGACCGTGTCCTCGCCATCAACACTAACAATTACCTTTCGGTTCCCACAGACGGCGCCAACTGAAGAAGCACGGAACTTCCCCTGACCGAGCTGACCTGATGAGCTCGGCGTGTTGATGGAAGAACTCGCCCCAAGCCTGCAAAACAGAAAGGAGTGAACTTACAAGGGGGGCCCTGAGGTGGTCCCCAAGGGAACTCCGACGGTCAAGTTAGTTTTCCGGTGAGTAGGGTTCACGGGGATTAACTTAGCCAGAGTGTATTAGCCGAATCGTGAGCGTACCTTAGGCAATGGGTGTGTAGCACTATTTATACCGGGGCCAGAGTCCGACCTCCGTACGTTCCGGGACCTTCCTGATATAATCTCAATCCCGCGCCGAGCGGGATCTCCTCCGACCTCTGCGGGGCGGTCTCCCGATCCCCCTGGAGCCCTAGCGGGGGTGCGGCCCAGGGCGGTCGCCAGGAGCCTGGGGCCGGGGCCCAGCTCGGCTATACCTGGGCTGCCACGTGTCTAGGCCTCAGGATGGGGCCTCTGCACCTACAAAATAGAGAACTAAATTCCATTACTGGTTTGATAAACCATCGCTATGTTTAATTATTATAGTAGGTTCGGTTATTCATGTGGACAGCCACCAATAGTATTCTAATGCTCGCGAACACAATTTACCTCAACTAGTCTATTAAACGAGCATTATCTAGCTAGCATCAAGTTTAATTCATTTAGTTGAAAATGGTGGTAATAAAAAAGTTTCACATTTTATACCTTCCTGTTTTACCAATAGGGTATGTTCAAGGTCATAAGAGATGGCTGGTCCTTGCCTCTATCTCTAGACTTGCAAAATATTCAGCTAGAAATAGATGCAATTGATAAAATCTGCTGATTTGCCATCATCTCTAACCATAGGTTCCTCATCATTGGTCTGTTGAGAGTCACCCTTTAGACATGCTTATCAAGAAGCAAATCGACTTGTAGATCAACGTGCAAAACTGGGTGCTCAGCGAGATGGAAACTTATTAATCTTGGAAAATGTTTTTCTTGAACTGAGTAGTTCAGTTGAAGAAGACATTAGGAGAATTTGCTTTTCTCCTTTTGTACCTATAACTTAGTTATTTAATATCATTATATTTTTGCCCAAAAAAAAAAAATTCTACTAGCCACGTTCGCTCGTATGGATCTTCAGTTGCTGCATTTTAATTGACCCACCATTACGCACACAAATATTAACTAGGAGGTAGAGGTGGCAATTATACCCAAAACCCAACAATCCACCCAACCCACCCACTAACTTAAGAGGTTGGGTTGGATAAATTGGGTGTTGGGCTAATTTTGGGTTGGGTAATAAAAACCCACATATATTTTGGGCGGTTTGGGTAATTAAGTTGGGTACCCATTACCCAACTTAAAAAAACAATGGAGGCCTCTCGTCTGGGAATTTTCAATCCACCACCGTTTTCTGAACTTTAAGCATTTTGGCACATTCTTGTCAACTGCATCGGGCTTGCTGTTTTTTTTTTTTCCCTTTAAGACAGCAGACTTGCAAGTCTATACACATCTTGTTCCTTTACTAATTGGTTTTAGGATTGTGAAGATTACTGTTCAACTGCATGTTAATGTACATATACATATTTTTTTCCATTGTTATTTTTTGGATGGAGAGATTCTATTAGCAACTCGTGTTTTTAAGCATTTACTAGTCCCTAAAATATCTAGCAAAATATGCAGGCAAATTTTTAATTGCTTTCATAAGTTGCTCAATTATTAATTAAAATTTGTCAATTAGATCATTCATGGGTCCAATTTTCTTTCTTCTTCGTCTTTTTTTTTTTCCCTTTTTTGGCCCTTGACATGAAGGTTTATCACAAGACAAGATTGATATTCAACCACAATAATTGTGTTAAAAGTGCAAAGTGAGGTTATTTAATAATGAATAAAAGGAACCCAAAAGTCACAAATCTCAAATGAATTGGATAGTGATATTTGAACTAATTGGTTGAGAATTGTATCTCTCTTATCAAGTTTCAATTTAATTAAGGCGTGATTGGATCTTATTTAATATTGGTATAACATTTTTTCATGCTATATTCAACTAGGACCAAAATTATTTGTGTGTGAAAATGTGTTTATGTGTGTGAAAAAAATTTTTTGTATGCAAAAATATATTTGAGAGAATTTATGTATCAAAATCTATTAATTAATATATTTGGTCATATTTGGGTCTTGGGTTTGAGATGACCCAATGTGACCCAACCCAAAATTAACCCGATTTAAAGTTGGACGGGTTGGGTATAATCCATTTAAGTAAAAACCCAATATCAACCCGCCCAAAACCCGTCCAACCCGCCCAATTGCCAGGTATACTAGGAGGATATGTAAAGCTAAAGTCGGATTGGAAATGCAACAACAAATGCTCTTCTTTCCTGAGAATAGCTCTTTATTAACTTGTTTTGCTATAAGCTGACCTACCATTGTGTTTAATGGAGCAAGATTTTACATTGACCTGTTTACTTTCGACTTTTATGAAATGATATCAATTTATTCTCTGTCCCAGAAAAAAATTGCTAAATCGGCTCAACATTCTGTTGATCCATATTTATTTTTTAAAAGCATTCTCAAAAATAGCTAATCATCTTTTCGTTCACCTTTTATTTCAAAACAAAAGATACTTTATAAATTATATAAGGATCAGTTAGGGATAGGCATTTGTAAGTAAAGGTTGGGTTGATGGTATATGAATAGGCCCTACCTAAATATTTTGCATTTGTGTCGGAAACAAACTCAATAAAGCATCGTCTGCATATTTTGCTTGATCTCCAAGGCAAAAGCCTTGCCCCTTGGAGGGATAAAAACCTTCGCATGTAAAACCCTATACGCTATAGAAAAGACTTGAATCTTTTCTTCTCCTCCTCCTCCTCAGAAAAGCAAGAGACAAAAGGAAAATGGCATTCTCATCAATGGTTTCGAAAGCAACTCCATCTGTTGTTCCTATTGCGTTCCGGGCTAATGAAATGCCATTCAAGCTCAGAGCTAGCTGGTTCTCCCCACAAAAGAGAGCTAGCGGTTGACCGGACATCTGGGGGGTTAACTTACCAGTACCCATAGCCAAAGCCTTGAGTATTGCTAATTTTCTTATGCTACGAAGGTTGCCATCTTTGCCAAAGACAAAGTTGAAGGATTTCTTTGTACAAGAATTCAACTTGTTTAAAGATCTTCTTAAAGCAAATAATTTGGAACATTCCGGGGTTGTTGCGGAGGAGACACAATTTGAAAATTGAATGCCCAGGTTTTCTAGCCAACTTGTGTTAGTAGCAAAAATTTTTGGATTTTTGATCCTCTTCTTTCAAGCATTAATGGAGGAATTCATATCAAGCATCTAAACAACTAACTATTCTTGCAGAAAATATCGTACTCCAGAAATATGGAGTAGAAAATTTAGAATAATAATTTAAAAAAAATACATAACATCTATTGATCTCATCCAGAAACATAGAGCAGAAAATTTAGAATAAAATGTGAGTACAACTGCGAAGTTTTACTTTAGTAATTCTTTAGCTCACTCTACAGTTCTAAATAGTGTTTAAATAGAACTCCGTTAGGCGGATATGGAATCGAACCTTTGTTTTTTGCAAGAATGGAGGCTCGATCTACCCACACATACGTGAGATGACCCGAGTAGCCTTGGAGGACTTTGAGATTTGTCTAAATAGAACATGTACAAGAAAGAAACATGAAACCAACCTAAATAATGCTCTGAAAAATGCTCTTGCTCTCCAATATTCTCTAAATAATGCTCTGAAAGTAAATTTCTCAGAAACATGAAACCAAACTAAAAGTATATCACTTTCTGCCACTATACTTCATCCTTGACCGCGGTAAGAGGACTACAACAAATCTCGATGGATTTCAAGCATCATTTCCACGAAATGTTCAGATTCTGACTTGTTTAGTCAAGGGCTAGCTTCTTGTGGGTGTAATCAACCCCTTTGTCACCCTTCACAACTTGTCCGGTACCTCTAAGCACCCTGAATATGCAACAAAATCATGAGATTAAGAACCATAATATAAAATGAAAAAAAATCAGTATATGCCTTCATTTCACAATGTTCCAAAAGGATTAAAATCGAGAATTTTGATTTTATAGTTTCTCAGCCATAGACAAACATAAAAGAACTAGATGCCATTTTCATGGGAAGCTAGTACAAACCATCTTGTTGTTAGCAGTCCTTCAACTCCTACTGGACCTCGAGCATGTATCTTGCTGGTACTTATGCCAACCTTAATCCAACAAGAAAAAATGAATAAATTCAAACCTGTCGAAACTCAAATAATATCCATGAATAGTCCAAGTCCATACCTCGGCCCCTAGTCCAAAACGCGCCCCATCGCAGAAGCGTGTGCTTGCATTAAGGAAAACTGCAGCACTGAAGGAAGCAACAACCCGTAATGTCAGTTTAAAAAGTCTCAATCCCAAAATGGTACCATTTTTAGACTACTTAATTTGCTCAGAAAATATTACAAGCCAATGTAGAATATTACATAACGAAAAATACCACTTATCTACCTATCAACTTGATGTAAGAAATATTCAGCAACTTCTTGATCCTCCGTAACAATACATTCAGTATGGCCACTGCTAGGAAAAGAAGAAACAGGGGAAAGAAAAAAAAATCAGTGATAGCTCAGTATTACACAACCTTGCATTTTTTAGGCCAAAAGTGACAAACATGCCTTCCATGCTTATGAATGTGATCAATGGCATCTTGCACATCATCCACAACTTCTATTGTGCAAGCCTTAGAGTTGTACTCATGGTGAAACGAGTCTGCGAATGCAATGTTGAACAGAGAACTTGCTCTCGGTCCACCATATAAACTAACTCCTGCAATCATAAATGTACCACAGTGAAACTTACTCTTTTTTTTTTCCCCCTTATCATTTGTCTTTCATTCACATTTTATAGAAAAACACTAAAATCTACCCTTTTCATTTAAAAATGATGCATCATTCCTCAAAATTAACACCATTACAAATAGAAATGCACGTTATCATCTCAAAACTAGAAGAAACTTTTGTGGACAGATCTATGTAATGATTTCTAACTAGTGCAGCTTTCTAAAAAATGGCAGAACAGCACCAACAATCACCAACTTATACTCAGAAAAGTTACTTAAATATGGTTTATTTATTCAATACGACCAAACACAAATCTCGCAAAGATGGCGGAAGAGAATCAATAGTTGCCACATGAGGTTTCTGCCACAAAGTTAGAAACCTTTAAAAAAAATGTACTTGGCTGTTTTCCAGCTTTCTCTTTTTTCTTGGTTTCCTTTTGCTTCACTTTTATGAGTTAGAGTTGATAAAAACAAAGTCAGAGTTTGCTAAAATCTGGAAGAAGTTTCAATTGGCCAATCTTCCACCTAAAGTGAAGATGCTTTCTAATGAGTTTTTGTGCATAGCGAGTGAAGATGCTTTCTAATGACGTTTTGTGCATAGCGGATTTTAGTTTCAATTGTGTAACAAGCACAAGACCAACCATTGTGGTTATGGTACAAAATCCAGGATAATGGACAAAAAACCTAGTTGGATTTAAAATTGTTGGTGAAACTTCACTGAGATTAACTAGTACCTTCGTGTTTCAATTCTACAAGAAGTTCCTGAAACCCAGTACTAGTTGTCAGATCTTGGTGCACAAGAAGTGTTTCCTACAAAGAAAGCAGCATAGGATGCATTAGCAAAATATTACAGCATAAAAACAACGAAGGTAATTTTTAAGTAAGCTCTATTATATCTAAGAATGTTCAATGAATAACATAATGGCCTCAGTGGACAGAAGATCGGAGATTCAGTTTACCATAGCATTACAGGCAGCAGGATAATCCAGCTTTGCATCCACAACAATATGCCTTGCCATGTCCATATTAGCTGACTTGTCTACGTAAACATGACAAATTCCATCTGACAGCAACCATATATTCAGTGGAATATCCAGTTGTATTCTATTTCTTTACTAAATTCATTAGTTTTTTCCCCCTACCAGCATGACCCAGAACTGGAATTTTTGTAGTATTCTTGATTTGTGAAACCAGATAATTGCTGCCTCTAGGTATGACAAGATCTATCACATCATCAAGCTGTCATAGATTAAATATGTTAGAACAGATATCTAATGGAAAGATCAACAAGCATTCTCCATTCTCACCTTGAGAAGGTCAGGTATCTCCTCTCTTGAAGTCACAATCCCAATAAGTTTTTTACCAACAGTATCTGGGATGACTGATGTAATTATCTGCAGAGGTTAATCGAAAGCTTATCAAGAAATCAACTCAACAAAATGACAATGCAGCTGAACATTAAGTCCATAAATGGCCAGATTATAACTCAGACCTTGTGAAGGATAGCATTTGAGCGATTAGCCTCTTTGCCTCCTTTCAACAAGAGTCCATTTCCACTTCGAATTGCTAATGCAGCAATCTGCACACACAATTTGACAAATAATCAATTCATGGAAGAATATGGTAAATAAAATAACCAAGTAAATGAAACTCAGCTGATGACTCTAAACAGTTGTCAGTGGATCTGTATCAAGCAATTTGATTGCAGCTCACAAGAACAGTGAATGATGAAAGAATTCAGCTTAGATAGAGGGGAATGAAGAGACCAGAGCCGTACAAATCCAGATAGTGATGAGTTTGCGACACAAGCAACCTATTAAATCCATGTATGACACAATTACAGCAGCCACTCGGGCATGGCTCATTGACTGTCCAATTTATCCATTGTTGGTTTTAACAAATTGTTCCTCTAAAATTGCCTAATACAAGCTCTACACCACCTCTATTGTTTCCACAAGCCATATACATGTAACATTATGCTTTAGATACTTATCATTTCTCCAAAAGAAAAGATTCAGAATGAAAAATAAGCTAAAGGATCCTGTAAAAGATGTATGTGAATTACCTGAACGAGTGCATCAGGTCGAGATTCAAAAACAATCAACAGGACACCCAAAGGACATGATGTCTTCTCTAAAACAAGTCCATCTGCAAGCTGCATGAAGTGCAGTCAGCCTACTTTAAATGCAACTAAATGCAATTTCATAGGTGCTACAAAAGAAGAGATGTATAACAAAATTAAAGCATGATCAAGCAGCAAAAATCCAGAATCTATGTTCTGACAAAATCGCATATCCAGCATATACGAGGGCTCAAATCAACTTTCTTGTGCTTTTTTCCCCCCATTTTGTGTGATTTCTGCAACATTTCTTTAGCATTCAGTTTAGCCCATTTGTCTTTCTCTGACATTGCAAGCTCAATATTTGGAAGAGATAAATAAGATTTGAATCACGTGACACTGAAAATTTCAGCTAGAAATTAGATTAACACTAATTAAAAGCTTAAGGTTACCAAAATATCTCATGGTTCCTACATATTTTCCATGCAATGATAAGCATGTAATTCAATTCTTGATTAAAAAGCAACAAAATCTCAATTACAGGAATATTAATGCAACTCACCTCAGTTCTCGACAATATTTGACCGATGGGTTCTTTCATATCTGCAATTGTACGAATTGATTTTGCAAGGGCTGCGATCTGGAAAGTGGTTGAGTAGAAAGAAAGAGATGGTTTCTATCATAGGATTCTTGTAAAAAGAACAGTTGTTGAATTGATCACATACAACAGAAGGACAAAAATGAAAATGGAAACTATCTTGTGGAAAATCAAGCAGTACTTGCCTTCCCAGGCTTCAAAAGTAAACGAGAAACTAGTGAGTCATCATATCCAGCTTTGCGTGCTGCAGAAACATCAGCATCATTCTCAGCCTTAATTGCACTTTCCTTCTCCTCTAGTGCAGTAGCAATATCCAACAATATTTTCCTCCTTTCATGTGAAGGAATGCTCTGCAGACAAATAACTTGTTAGAGATTACTGTATCCTTAAAAGAGATCTTTTTTCTAATAAACATTGAGTTAAACTCATTGAACAGCGAAGCAATTATTTATTGAAGAAAGCGGAAAAGGTATCTGTTTACCTGAAGTTTTCTGGAACACTCTCGAGCTGCGAGTGCCATCTCACGTGCACCAACATCAGTGAGTGTAATCCACAAATGTGAATCTTTGTGAAAGAGAGTACCAATTCGTTGTCCATGCAGCACCTTTGTGATATTATCTGCAGCAAAACCACTTCCAGGTACACAGACAAAAGAAGGATCAGCATAAATCTTATGGCTGATAATACATCATCAGAAGATTAGACTGATGAATGATTGTTAAAAGAAGCGGATAATTTGTCAGATCTCATTATCCCAAAAAAACTACCAGGGGATTAGATATTTTTCCTGACATATTTAGTTTTTGAGATAATAAGTTTGCTGAAATGATGCAATCTGAGTTACCTGGTTATAATAACAGGAGTACCAGAATCTGCCGCATGAACTGCAGCCTTTACTTTAGCATGCATTCCTCCTCTCCCAACCCGGGATTTATCTCCAAAAGTTATTAGGCCTTCGTGTTTTTCTTTAATATATGTATTGATTAGCTTTGAATGTGGATCACTTGGTGGGCCACTGTAAAGGCCCTCTACATCACTTAACAAAACAAGAAGGTCAGCCTTGAGCTCAAGTGCCAATAGAGCTGCCAAGCTATCATTGTCCCAGAATATGCCAGAAGAATCCTGCAAAAGAAAGGTCTAATATCATTATAAGACAATTCCGCTCAAATCAGACCAAAACCTTTGTTTTTTTAGGCCTGAGGTGGGGTCAAAGAGATTTAAACACATGAAATGCTAACTGTTAACCACTTTGGAAAAGCATTAGCAGATCAGAATAAGCTGCTACCATGAATTAAACTAAGCTAAACCTTCATATTCTTGCATTGTGTGTTTGGCATTGCACTGCCAGGTCCAATCACAAAAAAATAATGAGATAGTTGATACTCTTTCTTTACTTCAAAAGTCACAACTACAAGTTGATATGATATGACTCTGATTCTAGACTATCAACATACACAACAATAAGGCAGCTATTTTGAGAAATCTTGATGAGCCATAACCTCCAAAAAATTGCAAAGATTATGTGTATTATTAGATTCAT
Source organism: Coffea eugenioides (assembly GCF_003713205.1). Classification (NCBI taxonomy): domain Eukaryota; kingdom Viridiplantae; phylum Streptophyta; class Magnoliopsida; order Gentianales; family Rubiaceae; genus Coffea; species Coffea eugenioides. The sequence goes on along the minus strand of NC_040040.1, from coordinate 3,072,791 downwards.
TATTTTGCGAGGCGAACTTTCTAGGCAAATGATATTCTTTCCAAATAAAGCTCCCAACTGATGTTTTTTCTAAACATACCATGATAAACTCTTCCACTATGATTAACTAATAAAAGAATGACTTGTTGATAGTAAGCATTCTATGTACCATGATGGAACGTTCAATTATACTAGGAAGATGCAATGTATAAAAGATGCTCAAACTTTATTCCTCTTTTCTCAGATAAATAAGTGAAATTAATTATTTTCAGTGTGTTTGATTGGGGAACAAGATCTATGTGCAGTAAAGAAATAATCACATCATGTAATAATATAAATACATCTTCTATGCAGCTTTTATTGATCTTGCACTATAATGCAACACAACATTGTTAAGAAAATTAAGAGAATCAGATGAATAAGATAAGTCAAATACCTCATATGGGGCTCGTCGAGTACTGATAGCGTCATTTTCATTAAAGATAGGTATACTCCTTAAAGATAGCAATGTATCCACTGTTTCAGAAAGTTGCATTCTGAAATCCGGACTCTTGAAATCATTATCAGTAACTAGAAGTTGGGAAGATGTCACATCTAGCTGTAACAGATGAAAAGAAAATGGAAGGTAATTTACCATATTAGCACAAAAATGAAGAGATGTAGGAGATCACATGAAGTGTATAAATTCTGAAGTGCTAAAAAATTGCTGCCCATGTTAATACACCCCAACGATCTCAACAACAAGAAATACTACCTGGCTGAATAGGTTGTCATATAAAGCCATAAGACCATTCTGCCCAACAGCTGCACAAGCCTTTCCATCAATTTCAACTTGTGGCTTTTGTAGGTCGGCAAAACTGCAAAATACAACAGAAAATTTCCAATTTAACATGTTTCTACACGGATTAGAAACACGATACATGTGTTATTTAACACAAAAACTTGCGAATAGCAAACTTCATAGCACCGTTCAGATTGCAGTGGATTGGATTGAGAAAGTAGGAGGGAAAGGAGAGGAGAGTATAAGAGATATTTGTGAGTTTTTCTTTGGAAGGTTTTCATAAGGGAGAAGAAATGTGGGATTCAAGTTGTAATATTAGTTTTGTTTCCATCCAAGTCTGCATGGAAACTTGTTTTTAATTAACTTGCATGCTGCAATCAACCTACACTAAAATCAAATAAAAGACAAATGATTGTAGGTTAACAGAATTGTACTGGCATAAGTTGTGCATGTTTTTGTATCCAAATTGGTATATACACGCACAAAAACAGACAAGGTGTGAAAATTCTTTTTCTTAAGAATCCCAGCAAGTGTGATCATGGTTAGGTTATTCCTAGAAAGAAGTGGTATTAGCATCAAGACGTTATTTTAAATTCTGCTGTTGAATTCATGGAAAGGGGTTGAACGACTAAGAAGAACTAGATCAATTAAAGGATTAAACGTTTGTGTTTATTTTCTGAGAAAAATATAATTAAATAAGACCAAGAGAGATAAAAACAGTTATGCAAACGTGCAAAGTAAGTGTTCTGTTACTTCAAAAGGCAATTGCCTGACCTGCTGTTGACCAATCTCCTGTATTTAAGCCTCTGCCTTCCTGCTCCAACCGCCCCTGATGTCACTAGAATTATTTCATAGCCTTGAGAATTGAGTTCTTCAAGCTGCAGCATTTTGTTTGTGCAGAAAACGACAACTATTAGAATGTATGGCTAAGCTCAGAAGCCAAACATGGAATCAAAGAAGATAATGTCTCCTAAAGCCCCAGTTTAGAAAAGCAATCATTGATTGTGATTAAGGAGCCTTAACTCCAAAAAACATTTAATTCAAGTACAGCTTTAGTTGTGAACTTTTAAGCCATTGATCAGATAAGTGCTGAATTATACTTAACTATTTCATAGCTGTTTGAAACATTTTGTAATGAAATGTGAAATTCACTCTCTACCCGAATTGGCATCTATGCATTGAGTGTAGGAAAAATCAGAAATACCTGCTCAAAAATAGCTCCAACTCTGCCAACTGCTAATCTTCCATCATCGCGTGTAACTACTGCAGTACCTACCTGCGGGGATGTACAGCGACTAATGAATTAAAGAGCACAAACTCTCATAGTAGTACTATCTTTAGTAGTTCAGATTCAGTCATATTAATGCAACAAATTAAATTTGAACCAAAAATTAGTTAGCGGGAAAACCAAAATTAATTGGACATAAATGAAAGAAAATCTTATGCTACCAAAGATTAGTTAACTGGTAAACCAAGGTTAATTGGACATAAATGAAAGAAACTCTAATGAAAAAGTAAGATTAGAACAAAAAATATGCCCCGTTCATTAGTTTGAGACGATTAGAAATGGTTTAAAAATTTTTCAGGACTGCTTCGTAATGGACTGGATTTGAGAGTCAGATTCAAGAACTGTTACTGAGTTGGAAATATAGGGCTTAGATTTGTACAAGACCGGTTGAAAAAGATGAATACTCATAAAAAGAACTCCCCGTCTTCTGCCAAAAAAACAGATGCAACTCCTTTCGCGTATTATATCTCATGCATGTTCCTATTTATTTACAAATATTCTGTTCATTCTTCCCTTCTTTCATTTCCCCCCCTTTCCTTCTGGGAACAAGACTACAATTATAGATGACGGCCAAACAAATCAAAAGCGAGAAAATAAAATATGGGACACTGAATCTTACCTTGTTGAATAAAACTAAAAGTTACAGAGAACAAAATAAAAGTTTCGCAAAATGTAAAAGAGGGATAAATCTGTTTTCTAAATTGTGCTGTTTGTTTGTGATAGTGACATTTAGCATTGGAGTTTAATACACCAGAACACGTTGGTAACATGATTAACCTGCGTTAGATACGCGTGATAATTGATAAGATATTCCCTTAATCTAGGTTAAATACTGCGATTAACAAATAGCGGCAATTAGTAGCCGTAATGGCAAACAAATTTTATTTCCCAACAAATCTACAAAACGATAAAAAAAAAAAAATTTAAAGCTAAACTGTGCGAACGCCTTTAATACTCGATTCATCACTCCTATAAAAATAGTTTATCGAACGACAAGAGAAATACTAAATAAAAGGGAGAAGAAATAATCCGCGTTGTTGAACAACAACATGCAATACTGCATGACACCGACTTCGCGACGCATATCATAATGAAAGACCTACTTAATAATACTTAGGCTTTGCATGCAGCTTAGATCAATGTAGAAAGACATATGTATAGCCATGGAGATAAGAAACCGACGAACGAGAGACAGAGATCAATGAAAATAATGACCTTGAAGACGACGCGCTTGACATGCTTGACGAACTTTCTGGTAGGATCCATTGCTCCAAAGAGATGCTGTCTTCTTGTTTTGTTGTTTTGCGAGTAGGTCTGTCAAAGATCCACAGATCGGGATATTATTCTTTGTGTTTTATTTGTGTGTGTGTCTTCCGAGTAGCTTGCCACCCAAAAGAAAGGGAACGATTCAGGAGATCAGTATTTATGTGTCCTCCTGAGTTCTGATTCTAAGCCAAGCACGGAGGAAGCATTTAAATACTAGTTCAAATACCTTAAACCCGTTTCTGCGGCCCAGCAATTTTAGTCTCTCATTCTCTATCTCTTCATTTTTTTTCTTTTTTTACCGACGTTATCGTTAGCAATCGTTTACTGTTACCTTTCAGTGTTCAACCCCGTCAAAATGAGAATTATTACCGGTTTACCTGAATTTAGGAATGCAATTTGGTTGGGAAGGAAAATGTGATTTACTAATAGGCCAAATTACACTTTACTTCCCTGTGATTTAGTATTTTTGTACATAACCTCCCTATGATTTCAAAAACTATACATAACTCCCTCATGATTTGGATTAAAGTTTCAAAGTGATAGAAATAGTCATTCGTAACGGAACTTTTAAAAATGTCAAAATTATCCTAATAAATACATAACACACTAACCTCATATGATTTTATATTTTACCATATGATCCCCTTATGATTTAATAATAATTTACTATATAACTCCCTCATAATTTTTAAAATTTACACATAACCCCCCTTGATTAATAAATAATTTTCAACTTTACATCAGGATATTTTTGATATTTTAGGTGACTATGTTACGAATGATCATTTTTGTCACTTTGACACTTTAATCCAAATCATGAGGGGGTTATATATAACTTTTGAAACAATAGGGAGTTATGTAAAAAAATACTAAACCATAGAGGGGTAAAGAGTAATTTGCCCTTACTAATAAAGTGGGAGTGCAAATAAAATTTATTATCAATGTTCTATCCAGGGTAAAAAAAAAAAAACAAAGTACATTGTTGTGAAAAAGATTAATACCATTACTATCAACCACCATCTTAATTCGCAAGGACAGGATTTTCACATCCACATCCACTGTCTATACCACTGGAAAATCTTCTATTTCCAATGCATTATTGTTTTCTAAACTGTGCTTTACCGTGACGGGAAGGCTGTCAATTGGTGGCCCTACTACACCTTCTTTTATTTTGCAAATCATTTTTTGCAAAATATATTAAGGGGATGAAGTGCAATCCATATTTATAGGAATGCCATTAACAATGCTCTAATAATAGGTATGCTAGATTCAAATTATTCTAGCTTAGATGTAAGGCAGCCAAGCACTCCCCTTTATATTTTCCATTATTGTGGTAGGAACACAAACTCAGTGAGGAAAAATAAATGGATCAATCTACCATCAGTTACTAATGACCCGCAAATTAGGACGGCTCTTCAAAACTCCCAGTCATAATCCTCATGCAATATCATAGTTTTACTATAAAAAAAAAAAAAGGAAGCAATAAAGGCGTGAGGGTGCATTTAAATGTTGAACTATGTTTAGGATTCGGTACCGCAGAAAAAGCCAGAGTTTGAAGCAAGCAAGTCCAACGCCTAGCCGATAAAACGAGCGCCAGCATATAAATGTTTGCTAGCCCACCGCCTGCTCGAGGAGAGTAGTAGTGTGGTAGCATGCCCGTGACCTTTGCAGGTCTGGGATTATATACTCGACTGAAGAAGCCTGCTCAAATGACTTAGAGGCGGTGACTTCAACAAACGCATGACTCGTCTTAATTACATCGGTGGTTGGTTTTTTGGACGAACTATTACCATCGACCATGTCCCTTTTCAGTTTCTTTGTTTTATTGGGATGTTGAAGGATACCATCATAACTCATCCCTCAACTGGTATAAAACTTTTGGGGTTAGGAACAATACAATTTTTATTATAAGGAAAATATTGGTTCAAAAAATTGATAGTCAAAATCATTTACTGCAATAGTTTGATGCTTGAAGAATTCCAACGTGTACGACATACGCTCAAGAAAAGATGTTTTTCTTCCCAGTCATTTAAAGCAGTGTGGATCAAAACCCTAGACAACAAATCCGGAATTATGATACTATAATTTTACGCTGTGGATGAGTCTTTTAAAACTTAGAAGGGGCTACAATAAAACTGAACATGCTATCGATACAGCAGGAGTCCCATTTCGACATTCCGAAAATCGGTTTACCTCTTCGAGTCCATGGCCCTGACAGCCTGTTCAAGGAATGATTTTCAACATCGGATCCAAGTATCCATTCAATCAACTCCTAAAGGAAACTCACTACATCTCCACAAGTGTTCAAAGCTGGAACATGCAACTAGAACCAAACTGCACCAGAGACTATTGTATCTCTCAGTTCATGTGCCAAAGCTACGGTCCCCTGCATCTCCAAGTCCAGGAATTATAAACCTGAAAAAGCTCAAACAATGTGACCGTAAACAAAGAGGTCACTGCTTGCGATGCTTCTTAAGCTAAAATCGAACTACAGTTCTCTAAAGTAATTACCCTTTATCATTTAAAGCGGGGTCAATATTTCCAGCATATACATGAAGCCTGAGAAACAGCAAAAGTCAGCAACCTGACAAATGACAGCAGTTACATTGCCTATTAACCAACCTTATCAAGACATGTCATTACCCAGGAAATTTCTCGCTGAGTTTCTGAAGTGCAGGAGGAGCAGCAACTGCAGCTACCTGAAAGGCATAATGTACCACATTGACCATGAAAATCTGCTGCAAGTTTGGATGAGGATGCATGGCTAAGCAAACAAAGAATCTTCCAATTCGACAACCCATGAAGAGTGCTTCTTCATCTGCTTACCACTTTAATTTGCTTATTGTCAACACCACGTTCCTTTATCAAGTTAAGAGCTGCAACTATTGTGCCACCTGTAATTTTTACACAGGCGGTTAGTGGAGAAGCCTGTACTCTAAATGCATAGGCCAGGAGATTATACTGACAACTAGAATTAGTGCAACAGAAGTATAAGGCAAATGATAGTTATCTATCTCCATGTGCAAAGGATTGTGAACTGGCAATGAAACTAACAAAGAACATTGTGTATGCTAGCATGGACGTCCACAGCAGTTCTGGATTAATTATTGTTTGGACTGAGAATCGACAGTCACATTCTTTAAGAAGCAGGAGAGGAACAGTATTAAAAGCACCATGTCATGTGTTCCGCCTAGAAATTCTTTAACCTTAGATGAAGATACATGCACTTAATATTAACCTAGGCAAAACTTGACACCATGACAAGAATATTTCACTTCTCAAACAGAACATTTTATGAAATACACTCATGTTAACCACAGCATATCAAGACCTGAATACCACGTAGGGATAAGTTCAACACCTTTTTAACTCCAGAATAAAGTAGCAATAGCCATCCTGGAGCAGCTAGGCGACAAAGAAAAATAAAAGACTATGGATGTCAAAATTGAGGTTCTTAGGCACATCAAAAAAGAGCTTTTGCTTAGGCTTAACCATAGTTTTCTGAAAAAGCAAATAGGGATGGCAAACCTGATCAGACATTACATGTTGAAACAACCGCATTTAACGATGAAACACTATCCCCACTAGTAGTGAATTTTTTTCTCTCCCCCTTTAGGTAGCAGTTAATACACTTATGATTGCTACAATCAAACGATCAAGGAAATTCTAACGCATGACATGGTAAGCACACATAGTAAAGTTCAATCAACAATTTAAATAATTTTCAATAGAGCAGTGAGTGATCATAATTATCAAATTGTAAGTTACGTTTGAGGAAAACTAGGGAGAAAAAAGCTGTAGAGTCAGGAACCAAGCTGCCTTTCCCGCAATGAATCAAACTTTCTCTATTCATTGTTGAATGTACATCATAGACATAAATCGTGTTACATGAACCATCTCCGCGTGTATAGTTAGAAGAAGTTGTTTTTCCAATTATTCCTTCAAAACCCCCAATCTCCCCCCCCCCCCCCAAAACCCAAAAAAATGGAACTAATAAAAGACACCAATATAAGCACGAGGTAGAAATTATTGACACCTGGACATGGCCAATGAAACCAGTTATATCATCTAATGCAGTACAACAATGACAATGTTCATGATGAACGACTTAGGTTCCATATAGATTTGACAAATCTGTCATGCACAGCTCCCGGGTTTAATAACTAAAAGGATATTTGATGCACTGGTATGACAACTGTGCTTCAAAAAATCGAGAAAAAACCATTCATGAACTTCAGGGCCTTAATCAATAGGTTTCATATAGAGGATGACACAAAGTAACCAACAAACTGAATTTCGTAAGAGTTAAGAGAGTTAAAAGACTGTTCTGCAATCCAAATTATAGTCTTCCCACAAATCTATCCAATCGAAACAATCTAATCTAAAGACTGTTCTGCAATCCAAATTATAGTCTTCCGATAAATCTATCCAATCCAAACAATCTAATCTTAGTTTTGAAGGCTCAAACCTCAAAAAGTGGACAGTAAGCAAATATATAGAGCTGTTTGTCCCACAATGAAACTCAAAGGTCCAACATTTTCTCAAGAGTGTTTATTTTGGAAATCAGAATATTCAAACATAGGATCTCTGACAAATATTTGAGAACCAAATTGATTTTGTTGAGCCAGATACTAAGCATTTGAATCAAACCAAAATCATAAGTACCTGTTGCAAGCATAGGATCTACGACAAATACTCGAGAACCTTCGGGAAATCTGTCAGGCAACCTGGCAAAATGGAAATCAACTTTGTCAGGACTTGCACCACCAGCACAGTGGCAATTATACAAGTAAAGAATCCAGAAAATCCAAACTGAAAAGCAAGATACCATTAATGCATTAGTGCCAGCCGTAAGAGACAAAAATTAAAAAGATGAAGAAAAAATCCCCAAGATTTTTTGTTATGGAATCCTTACTTGTTTAAGTATACAGTTGGCTGAAGCGTTTCTTCGTTTCTGCTAATCCCTTAGTTTGCAAATGAAAGTAAGACTGATTAAACAACAATAAAGCTCAAGTTCCATAACAATGTAAAGATCAACTAAAAGTCAAAACTTTGAAAAAGGACATTTTGTAACTCCTAAATGGTCATTTACAAAAACCAATAGACAAGTGATATTTATTAACAAAGTTCACTGTCAGAACACTTCAAAAATCTAAATGCACTAAAAAATTTTTGAGCAAATTTGTCTATGACCAAATATAAACAAAAAGTCAGTCAGAACACTGTATGTGATGAGCTAGACACTGAACAGTTTGGATGCCAGTCCTTACCCAGATGATATGTTTTGCTTGCCGGCAAAATTGATGATGCATGTTCAGCTAGGGCAAGGCCAGCCCTCAAGATGGGAACAACCTGCAAGAGAGATGAAGGGAGAAAGGTCAAACAAAAAAAATTAACATGTTGAGTTTCCAATTGTAACAAATGAGGCAGAATGCTACTATAAAAATTTTCTGAGGATTTGTCTTGATAACATGACTGTTCAAATAGATGACAAGATATATCCTAGCAAAGAAAGAGAATGATGCAGAAGCTAGGAAACTAATGTACTAACCGCTACAGGTTCCCTGGGGTCTATAAATTCAACAGTTGCAACACCTAGTGGTGACTGTATCTCCCCGGAAATCGTTGGCTGGCAGTGGTTAGACAACAGAACTGTAAGTCATCATACCAGAAGAATGAAAAAGAGAACTCTCAGATCAGCTACAAGATATTGAAGAAACAGATTAAATTCATATAAACAGCTCTCCCAGCTACCACAGGTGGTCCTCTTGAGATGTAACTTAAGCATCAAACCTTCCGAACTATAAATACCATAAACATTACTGCATTCAGAAGTATTTTCGCAACAAAAAGCAAGAGACAACGTGTGAATATTAGCTGCTGACCAGCCAGTCCCTTGAAGCTTCATACATGAGCAACCTCCCCAACTCAGCCATGGCACTCTCTACACGAACAAAATCAGAGTAAAACTAGTAAGCATTACTTTGACATGGTGAACCCAATTAAATCTTGTAAGTGAACACTCAAAAGGTCAGTGAATGTGACCAGCTATGTTAGTGGGCACACCAGCACATCAGCACAGTACGTGAAGTCAATCAATCTTGAAATATGGCTGCAATGACATTAGTACTGCCGGCTCACAGGTAAACAGGATTAATGCAGCACCTCCATTGTAATTGAAATAGAACAACACATATCCATGGAAATGGAAATATATTACAAACCAGCAGACAGAAAAAAGAATCCAGAAGTGAGCTTACTAAAGATTGGAGTTGGTGTATCCTCATTCCGCAGAACTGAAACCCAATGTTTTATCAGTGGATGGGGCGGAACAAAAACCTATATCAAATTACTCAAAAGATCGTCGAAATCATCATCAGTAAGCACAACATCAATTAAGACCTCTCTAGATATCAATAAAAGACAAACAATCAAGATACTACTAGTATTACCAGTATTTCTTTTTTAACCACATTTAAACTCTATCGGCAATGCAATCAATGTAGCACTCGAAAGACGTCCGGGAAAAAAATGCAGATTTAATGAATGAATAAAATACAAACCAGCATCCTGTCTTGAGAGATGGGTTTCTGCTCCGGCGTCGTTTGGCAGTCCATTGTTAAAGCCCTCCGCCGTCGTCTGCTTAAGGGAAAAACCTGCTAGCATTCAGGAATAAATGAAGGGGTTTTAAATTATATAAGAAGAGGTTTACGAAGAAAGAAGAAAAGAGGTGAGCAAGCATCAGTAAATGAGATCCTCTCATCATACCGTAATCGTAGCGCTAATAATACTTTGATTTTTTAAATGGTAAAGCGAAAGAGAAGAGGAGTGTAAAGATTTGGGTGAGAGGAGGTGTAGCTGATGATACGGTTGAAAGGAGGAGAAGGAGGAGAAGGGGGAGGCACAGGGCGGGCAGCGGAGGAGCGGGGAAAAGTAGTAGTTATAAATGGGAACGGCCATTCGGGGAAGCCAAGCTATGGTATACTGAGGAGTAGTAGGGTGATTAGAGATACGGAGTGTGGCGGGCTCGTGGGGGTGATGAGCAGCTTTTTCGGGGCTGCCCCGAGATACTTGGATGATACTGTGGGGGCGCCTCCATCCCATCTCCGCTTTATTCGTGCTTCGGCCCTTTCTCTTACTGTTACACTAGTGTAAATATTCGTGCTACGCACGGTGCTGACATTATTGAAAAAATGAAAATAAAAGAATGAATTAAAAAAAGTTAAAAATTTGTACCAACATAATTAAAATATAATATCTGTCTAACAATAGTTTGAAATATGATAGAATGTATATATTATTCAAAAATTACCTATTTTCGGAAGATAGATCTTGAAAAAATAATAAAAATTTATATTAGAAAATGAATGATATATGAATAAAAATGAATGTAATTAAATGTTGTTAAAATAAAATACTTACAAATATTATGCATTCGATTTGATAATCTTGCATGAAGGTGCGATAGGGGGGGAAAATCCGATCCGATCCGATTTTTCTTAGCGGGCAGATACGGATCGGATACCCGTAAAAATGGATACGGATAAGGATCAGTAAAATAAAAAATCGCGGGTACCCGACCCGCATGGTATATTATATAAATATTAAAAAAATAAGGGTTCATCATATAATTTTTATAATTTTTAATTCTAAGTATAAATAAAGTGGTTCACAACCTCATATTCTAATCTCATATGATCCGCCTCTCCTCATCTTGTCTTAAAAAAACAAATATTCTTGGTGAAACCTGAACTAGAATGAACAAAACAAAGAAAAATTAGTGAAACTCTATCATAAAAATTGTTCATCCTTTTCATCATTTTTCATTTTTATTCTACTTCCATCGATCTTTCTTGCAAATTTTTCATCAATTCAATCAAAAATTTGTGTTTGGAGCTCCAATTTTCTATTAGCTAGATAATTAAAATATTTGTGTCTTTCATTTATTTATTTATTTATTGCAATTGTGTCTCTTAAATCTGTCTCCTTTATTTTAGTGCAAGAAATTTATTTTTCTTTTTCATCACCTTTAATGCAATAAGGTCTATTCCAAAGATGTAAGAAAGTTGGTGAAAATTTTTCAAGATTATTTTGATTATACTTCAAAAATTATTAACTCTATTCAATTCTTTTCCGGACTTGATTCCACAATCGACTCATTTTGGATGCAGTCTTGTACCATAACATCCTTAAATAAGTTGAAAAAGTTGTCAAATACTTATTATTCTTGTATTTGTTATGTTATAAAAGGATGAAATGCGTGAGAATGGTGATGTACTCAAAATTATCATAAAATTTCATTTTATCTATTAGATATTATAATTATAATATGTACTAAATTTATGAGATCGGTTTGATTATTTGATGAAATATGTGAGAATGATGACGTATGGATTTTGATTATAATATCTCTACCAATGTTAATTAGAAAGCATTTTTTATTGAAAAATATGTTGATATTAAGTGAAAAATAATTTTTATTGGAAATTTTTTTTAGGGGCGGGTACCATATGACCCGCTCATTTTTTCGGATACCCGAATAGCGGGTACCCGAAAATATTAGGAGCGGGTTAGGATCGCAAAATGATTGATCCGATATTTTAGGGTCGGGTCAGCCAAAACGTATTAGGAGCGGGTACCCAATCCGTGCCCACCCCTAAGGTGCGAACACCCTTCACACCGATCAACTTTTAGTATGAAAGCTAAAATTGGTGATTTAATTAATTCTGTTGAATATTGTGGAATGCGTTCTATAAATGAAAATGCACGATCTTTGCATGAATTGATTCGTTGGTTGAACAACCTATCACCATTGTACTGAGAATTAAGTAAGTGCGAAAAAGAGAAAAAGTGACTTTTATTTCTTCTTGTTTTTAATTTTTTTTTTAATTTCATTCATTTGATATGTGAATTATGTATAAATAGAGGATTGATATAGTCTTTTTACAATTAGTAGAGGAGGTAAGTGATTTTTTAAAACTTTAGGGATGACAAGTGATATTAGAAGAAACCTCAAGATAGATTTCTGATATTATCCCAAATACTAATCCAGTACTTTCCGTTTTTAGATGGGAAAATTTATCAGCATGGCCTCAAAGTCTCAAGATCGGGTTCAAATTAGGTTCGCTTTCCAAATCTCCATTTTCAACAAGCATACACACGCAGACGCTGAAGCGTCAAACACATGCAAAGAAGGAACGTTGACCGAGGAATAATACGAACATTATCCTGCGGCCCACAAGACCGCGTCATAAATTTGTCGATTTTCTTCCACAATTAAGTAGTAAGTACATGACATGATCTCCACGCTGAAGTCAACCACCAGATTTCTTGAAATTTTTATAGTGTCTGCTATATATTGGTTGTGATCTGGGCACGAATTTTTTGAAATCTAAAATGAGGAATCAGCTGACTTCCTCATCGTTGCATTCTTTATGCTTTCTTCTTAGTATGTCTCTGTTCTTCCATTCTACAGCTTCAGAAGTGGGGAGTTACTTGGCAAGAGGTGCAACTCTCTCTGTGCAAGATGAGAAGGGATTCATCAGATCCCCAGATAAGTCATTCACTTGTGGGTTTCTCGGAGATGGAAGCAACGCTTATTGGTTTGCAATCTGGTTCACCAATTCAAGAGACAAAACAGTGGTTTGGATGGCTAACAGAGACAGGCCCGTTAATGGGCGCGGCTCAAAGCTGTCCCTCAGGCGAAATGGAGCCATGGTCTTGACAGATATCGATGGCATAGTTGTATGGCAAACCAACCCCGCCTCGACTGATGTGTCTAGAGCAGAGCTTCTTGATTCCGGCAACCTTGTTCTCAAAAACTTCAATGGTGATATGCTCTGGCAGAGCTTTGATTATCCTACCGATACTCTATTGCCTACTCAAAAATTCACCACGAATAAAAGGTTGGTGTCTCCCTTGAGAAAAGGAAGCTATGAATCTGGTTACTTCAATTTGTATTTCGACAGCGACAACGCTTTGAGATTGATTTATGACGGGCCTGAGATATCGAGTATATATTGGCCTAACCCCGATTTTAATGTATACGTGAATGGACGAACAAACTGGAACAGCACAAGAATTGCTGCTTTGGATGATATAGGCAGGTTTACGTCAAGCGATCAATTGCAATTCAATGTCACTGATGCGGGTCCAGGGATCAAACGAAGGATGACAATTGATTACGATGGAAATCTCAGAGTCTACAGCTTGTTCAGTTCAACTGGATTGTGGGAGATATCCTGGCAAGCTCTTGCACAACCGTGTGCTGTTCGCGGGCTGTGCGGAAGAAATGGGATTTGTGTCTATTCCACCACGGGGATAGCCAAGTGCTCCTGTCCTCCTGGGTTTGTGGTTAGTGACCCCAGTGATTGGAATAAAGGCTGCAAGGCCAGATTCAACCTCAGTCGGTCCAATCCTCAGGCAGTGAAATTTGTGGCAATTCCAAACGCAGATTACTATGGTTTTGATCTCAATTACACCCAATCCATTACATTTGAAGCTTGCAGGAACATCTGCCTGGGGGATTCCAGTTGCCAAGCATTTGGCTACAGGATAACAGGATGGGGAAATTGTTATTTTAAAAGTGAACTTTTCAATGGCTATTTAACTCCGGATTTCCCTGGAACCATCTACATCAAATTGCCTCAAAGTTTACAAATATCAGAACCGGTAACTCTTCAAGGTTCCAGTCCCATTTGTGGTTCCTCTTCTATGTATGATGCAGTGGGGAGAAGAGTGAAATGGGTTTATCTGTACTCATTCTCTTCTGCACTCGGTGCAATCGAACTTCTCTTTGTTTCTCTGGGCTGGTTTTTCCTGTTCAGGAAAACGGGTGTTCCGGCTACAGTTGAGGCCGGATATCAGATGATAGCAAGTCAGTTTAGGAGATTTGGCTACGATGAACTCAATAAGGCAACCAAAAATTTCAAGGAAGAGCTTGGGAGAGGAGGCTCTGGATCCGTTTACAAAGGTGTCTTGGCAGATGGCAGGGAGGTGGGTGTAAAGAGGCTGGGAGATGTATTTCAGGCTGAACAAGAATTTTGGGCAGAAGTGAGCACCATAGGCAAAATCAATCACATGAATCTGGTAAGAATGTGGGGATATTGTTCAGAGAAGAGACGCAAACTTCTGGTGTACGAGTATGTAGAAAACTCGTCTCTTGACAAGCGTCTTTTTAGCACGAAGAATTTTCTCGGATGGGAACAGAGGTTTGCGGTGGCACTGGGGACGGCAAAAGGTCTGGCCTATCTTCACCACGAATGTCTAGAATGGGTCATCCACTGTGATGTAAAGCCAGAAAACATACTTCTTGATGGGGACCTTCAACCCAAGATTGCTGATTTTGGGCTGGCAAAGCTGTTTCAGAGAGGGGGAGGACCAGGCTCGGAGTTCTCAAGGATCAGAGGAACAAAAGGGTACATGGCTCCAGAATGGGCTCTGAATCAACCAATTACTGCAAAAGTGGACGTTTACAGCTACGGAGTTGTGATCCTGGAGATGGTTAAAGGGATTAGGCTCTCGAATTGGGCGACAGATGATGGTGATGAGCAAGAAGCGGAGCTGACCAAATGGGTGAGGATAATCAAGAGGAAAATTCAGCCAGGGGAGGAGTCCTGGATGGAGGATATCGTGGACACAAGAATGCAAGGGAAATACAGTAGGAAGCAAGTGGCAACGTTAATCGGGGTTGGTATTTCCTGCGTGGAGGAAGACAGGAAGAAGCGGCCCACAATGGCTTCGGTGGTTCAAACTCTACTAGAATGCGACGACTATACCACTCTGCCTCAGTAGTCCTGTAGCTTCAGCTTGGAATTGGATGCCCGGCATTTTTGTTCAACTGTAACTAGGAGGAATAAACCGTGCAAGGATGGAGATGTCCAGTTTAGTAAAATAATTTGTACGAATCCAAAATGGATCATTACTGAAATTTGTTTGTTTTTTATGGAATTTAGTTACAAATAAATCAAAATAAAATATTGAACCAAAATTAGAGCAAACTTTCATCTAAGTATGTAATCATGTAAAAATAGTAAGCGCTATTCTCGTTAAAGAATCACAACATTAGAAGATTTCATCCCGATTGCCATCTACACTTGCTATTTCAAGGTTAGGTTGCATTATGATTTAGTTACGAGATCCATTAATTTCTTAATGATGTAGCTATTTAAAACTTATAAGTATCATCAATGGTTAGATTTTGTTATCTTTTCATGCTCTCAGATCATTTTCAAAATTAGAAAAAAAAAAGAAATAAAAGAAGAGTGGACGAGGAGAGTTAAATAAGTTAATAAGGTTGTAAGCAGAAAAATGCAAAATAGTAAGAGCCAAAGTGAGCAAGAAAAAAAAATGAAACCGATTTTATATTATTGATAGAAACAAGATATTTCATCCCATCTCACCTTAAACAAAGGTATAACAACAGTAGTATAATCAAGGTTTCAATTCATATCAGCCTATACAATAAGTTTCCTCACTTACCAACCTACATATTGCATGCAACCAATCCTAAATCTCAATAACATTTACCAACATTTTTGTTCGACTGTAAAAAAGAAAACCCTAGGGCCTGTTTGGAACCTGAGTTTTTGGGAGTTTGTCTAAAACTTTACTGTAGTGCACTGTAGAAGTTTTTGTATGGTGAAAAACTTTTTTGTAGAAGTTTTTGAAATGTTACTGTAGACGTTTTTTGGATTATTTTTAGAGGTATTTTTAAAACATATTTTTGAGTATTTTATAATTTATAATTTATATATTTTTAAACATTTAAGCATTTATAATACATTTATAAATATTTAGAAATAAATATATTTATATATTTATATTAAAATATATAAATGTATTATATTATATATAATACGTAATATACATATATTTATAAATGTATAATTAATATAAATGTATAAATTATAAATGAATATTATATAAATGTATAAATTATAATTTATAAATGTATATGATGATTAGGTATAAATGCATTAATATAATTAATATAAATGTATACATGTATTAATATTATGTATAAATGTATAATTAATATTGTTTATAATTTATAATTTTTATTGTTTAAATATTTATATGCATTTATGCATTTATAATACATTTATAAATATTTATAAATAAATATATTTATATATTTATATAAATTTATAATATTATATATAATACATAATATACATATATTTATAAATGTATAAATGTATAATTAATATAAATGTATATATTATAAATGAATATTATATAAATGTATAAATTATAATTTATAAATATATATGATGATTATGTATAACAGTATTAATATAATTAATATAAATGTATAAATGTATTAATATTATGTATAAATGTATAATTTTTATTATTTAAATATTTATATATATTTATGCATTTATAATACATTTATAAATAAATATATTTATATAGGTATATAAAAATATATAAATGTATTGTATTATATATAATACATAATATAAATATATTTACAAATGTAATAATTGTATATTATTATAAATGAATATTATATAAATATATAAATAAATATATTATAAATATATAAATATATAATATTATGTATAAATGTATTAATATAATTAATATAAATGTATAAATGTATTAGTATTATGTATAAATGTATAATTAATATTGTGTGTTAATATTATGTATAAATGTATTATATTATACATAATACATAATATAATTGTATATAAATATACATAAATATATATACATAAATGTGTAATATATATAATATGTATTATATATATTAAATATATAATATATAATATTTATATAAATGTATAATTACATATTTATATTAATATTAATTTATATGGTATATAATATTTATATAAATATATAAAAATATATTTTAAATAAAATAAAATATTTATAATATGTTTAAATAAATATATAAATATATAATATATATAATAAATTTTTGAGGGTGAGGGACTCAGAAATTCAAAATTTTTTTTTGAGGTTACCGGCGGCGCCGGATTAAGTGACCGGCGCCGGGAGAGGTGGTGGAGGCGGTGTCTGGTGTGGTGGGTTGGGTGAGGGAGGAAGAAAAGTTTTTGAGAAATTTTTTGTGTATAGATTTTTGAAGTGTGTAGGTAAAAAACTTTGAAAAGTTTTTTGGGGTTCCTGTAGCAAAAGTTGTTAAAAAACTAGTAGCTAAAAAACTTGGTAAAAAACTATAGTGCCAAACAGGCCTCTAGTCAGCTCCGCACACGTGACACGACCGACGTTTTCTACTTGCGACGGCGCCCCCGCTCACATTAATTGTCCTTGTACCAAAATCTTACCGCCGCCTTCCCACTCATTAACTAAGCCGAATAACTGAATTAGTGAAGTAGAGGGCAAGAGGACCAGGCGGGCTCCCTAGACTACTCCTCTCACGAAAGGCCCAAACATCGCCATTAGCAACTGACAAAACCCCACCCCCCTCTCTCCGCGGGCAAAGAAACGACGTCGACTAGTTTCTTCTCGGAGTTACACACTTCCGCCAGTACTGCTAGTACTTGGCACTAGCACTACCATTTAGGGCCTCCCAGCCCACTCTTTTTTTTTTTTGTCGAACGGACCCCTTGTTTTCTTGCATAATACATTGCTAGTACTATTCTTCAAATTGGCCAGCGCAGCTTGATTCTTCACATTCAATAATATTTTTTGTATTTTAAAGAAATTAAAGAATTAGGAGCTGTAGGTTTTCAGCTAGTGAGAGAGTGCTAAGTAATAGTAGTAGTATCATTTATACTCTGATTAATTTTTAGTACGTCACTGGGTGGAAACTTTGGTAATCAGTCGACCTTTCTGCATATTTTGCATACTAGTCTTTAAAAAAAAAATTTAAGGAAGTCTAGATACCCCAAGTCAGTTATGGGCTGTTCATCTGGATTTCGAGTGTCCCATTTCTTGAATTTGCAAAACGAGGCAGTTTCGAGAAGCCCAAGCTTGAGTGTGATTCTTTCTGATGTTCAAGGGTTTAGTAATAATGGGAAAAAAAATCGCCATTGTCATTCTTTCAGAATAAGGCAGGGGCTTTTCTCTGTGAAGTTGTCGAATCCAGGAGGTGAGCCAGAATGTGGTGCCAGACTGAGTTCCGTACCCAAAGAAACTTGTATATCCTCTCCGGGGAAGGATTTCAAGGTGTCAGACAGTAATTACGTGTCGAAAGATGATAGTGCTCAAAGAAATGTAGACAGCGGAGGTGGTGGACACGGTGGAAATGGGAAATTTCCCGGTGGAGGGGGCAGTGGAGGGGGTGACAATGTGGAGAACGACAATGAAGAAGAGGAGTTTGGGCCGTTACTCAAGTTTGAGGAGGTGATTGGGGAGACTGAGGCTCGTGGAACTAGTCTTCCAGCAGATATGCTGGAGGCTGCCAAGAGCTTGGGGATCAGGAAAGTGCTTCTTCTCAGATATTTGGACCTGCAGGTTTAACCCTTGTCAAAATCAGTTGGTTTTAAAGATTAAACTTATTCTTTAATCGTTTGTGCGGTAATTTCTAGCTTATAATTTTGTAATTGCAGGGTTCGGCGTGGCCTTTGGGATTTGCCATGAAATCATGCTCACTGCTCCGAAATCGAATGTTGGCCGATCCTTCATTTCTTTTCAAAATCGGAACAGAGGTTTGTATAGCTGTTTTATTGGGATTCTTCTGCCCAGAAACTTGTCGGTAGATAAGTTTGCTCTTTGTGGCAACTCATGTGGTAGATAAGTTACACTGCTAGCTGTAAGTACAGATTCATGTGTTGTTGGTTTCCTGTATAACAAGTCATCCTTGTTCTAGTAACCTCTCTTCCAATTTTAGCATAAGTTGATGTAACATCTATGCATTAAGTCAAATTGCCGGTAAGGTAGCGCTTGAAGCTAGTTAACTCTTGAAGTTGGTTTGCTGCACACGTCACTCATAAATCATCTTGAGTCTAGTATGGCGCTCTCTTCCATGTGGAAGCTTCTAAAATCGAATCTTTCACTTTTCCTGTTTGTTTAATTTCTTTATCCTGAACGAATTTGAATGTATTTGATAAGGCACTTAGGCTTCATAGTTTCATTTTTCTGTAGATTGTTATTGATTCTTGTTGTGCAACATTTGCGGAAGTTCAAAAGAGGGGCAAAGACTTCTGGGCAGAATTTGAATTATATGCTGCTGATCTTTTGGTTGGGGTTGTTGTCAATGTGGCTTTAGTTGGAATGCTAGCACCATATGCTCGGATTGGACAATCATCTGTGTCTCAAGGACTTTTCAGTCGCTTGCAGAGAGCTTATGGTGCTCTTCCTAGCAGGTTTTTGTCCACATTATCCTCTTGAAATCATTTTCCCGTTAACTCTCTCATAATCCTGATCGAGGCAAAGCGTATTTGTTAGAGTGGCAATATATGCGCTTGTTTAGTATATCTATAAGTTGGTGTTTTAGGATAATGAAACAACTTTACCTATCACTTGATACCTGAGTTTCAGGTCATATTTTTTAAATTAGTTTAGTGCATACTGAAATGCAGTGTATTTGAGGCAGAAAGGCCTGGTTGTCAATTTACCATAAACCAGAGGATTGGTACTTAATTTTTTAAGGTAAATTTTACATATTTACATAAAGCATGGAAGCGTTTTTCTCTTATATACTCTTCTTATGTATCTGGACTCTAATCACAAAAACCTACTCATTGTTCTCAGGGTATTATGTACGGATTGGTTGGGTTTGGATGTGGCATTGTTGGTCAAGGAATTGCAAATATGATAATGAATGCCAAACGGTATGTTTCTCTGTTGAGATGGTTTCTATACATAAATACATGTTGGTTTATCAAGCTCCTTAAAACATGTCTACGAGACATCAAATTTGTCATTTGCTTGCCCGAGCTTCAATTGATATAGTTTTATTACCTCAAGCATTCTTCTTGAGCAAGTTGAAAGAAGCAACACAAGTATGTCTTTGACTCAGATCTGAGATTTGAGTTTAACCACAATCTAACTGCATTATTAATAAATCTGAATCAAATCTGGAATAAATTCAAGAAAGTACTAACTACTCTGGCAATATTACACAATTCCCTAACTACTGGGAGTGATGATCTGACATTGACAATGTGACGATGAACTTGATCCTTTGGGTCATAACTGGTGCTCTCAAGTCTGAATGACATTAGAAATTGAAACTTGATCTTCACTAAATGTACAACAAAATGTGTTAAGATTTTCAAAGCATTTGTGAATCCCATATGCCTTCTGATCAAAATGGATGCCTTGTTTTTAACTTTGTACGAAAATTGAGGAAGGCTTGTAAAATAAATGCTTGAACAAGTAAATTGAAAAGCTTTTGGGGCTTAGCTAATCTATGCTTATCAACATAGTCAAAAAAGACATGGTACCATTGTCCAGTCGTACCTTGTTGCTAAAACTTATCATTTAGGGAAAGCATACATCTTTTTGACCCAGCTAATACAGGAAAGAAATTCATTTTGGATGGGAGGGAGTGCTACAAAAGATGAAGTTAGCCCGTTCACCGGCATTTCTAGCTTTTGATATACCTGTTAAAGATGAAATTAGCTTTTGAAGAGGCAATTTGTTCCTAATTTCAGAGCTTTTTGTGTCAGGAGCGTAAAGAGATCAGAAGATGATATACCTGTTCCGCCACTACTAAAGAGTGCAGCTCTCTGGGGTATGCCTTTCCTTATTGATGGTGATCCTGCTTCTGGCTGTTGGGTTCATTAACTAATACGTGACTTCAGAGAAAATGTTAAAATAAATAAAACAAAGCAAAAAAGTTTTTGTCTGGATTACTAATTTGCTATAACCAAAAAAATGGAGTTTTAAAACGTGCTGAACTCTTCTGAGCTTGTTGTCTGTGGTGGAAATCAAAATAACTTTCTCAGCTCCTTTATAGAACTGAACTTTCTTGCATTTAAAGAACATTGCGTATATAACTGGAGCAGCAGAACAGTTTTGTAACTGCATTTTTGTTGGTAGTTCCCCCTCCCTTTTCTTCTTTTCTTATCCTTCCCTGCTGTGGCTAGTACAAATGGGTTTAAGTATGGTACATTCTAAAAATTAAGTTCCTGCAGAATCGGACACCATGACATATCATCTGTCTATGTTCATACTTTTCAAAGCTTTGATGTGTAGGAGTGGAATGGTAATGCCATATTTTGGTGGTATTGTAGACAGTGTTTTAATTGATCCAACTATAGAAATTTCCTTGTCTGCTGAATCTTAGCTACTTGCTGTTGTGTTTGGGAACCTTAGTGCTTTGCCTAATCGAGCAATAATCTATTTTAATTTTTCACTTTTACTCTTTTTGCAGGTGTTTTCCTTGCAGTTTCTTCCAACACCCGCTATCAGATTATAAATGGTTTGGAGCGCTTGGTAGAAGCATCTCCCGTCGCTAGACAGGTTCCATCAGTTGCAATGGCTTTTACGGTTGGTATAAGATTTGCCAATAATGGGAGTGTTTGGATACAAAACTTATCTCAAATAATATTTCGCTTGCATCATAAACACATTTTCCAACCCACCTTTTTATCTCACATACATCACATCACAAAAAGTGCTACAGTAATTATTCCAAATAATATTTCAAATAATACCCTATCTAAACAAATCCAATGTCTACGGTGGAATGCAGTTTGTTGACTGGGCCAGGTGGAGTGGCGTCCAATAAATTACCTTTTTTTTTTCCTTAATAAAAAAAAAGGAAGCACTTTGTGGTTTGTACCAAATTGTTCAGCTAATTTTGGAAGACCTACCTGCCATGGAGGAACCACAACCAGAATGTTAAAGAGGAACCGCCGGGAACCGGACCGAACGAACTCTTTGGTTCCAAGCCAAACATCAATTAAATACCGTAATTTGACTTGCCATATATTACCGGATAAAGGAATTCGGTTCTGGTTTCTGGAATAACCAATAATGAAGAACCAGAAGAACCAGAACCCTGGAACCGTGGTTACCTGCATGAACGACTAATGTAAAAATTAAAAAAAACAAAAAAATATATGCCCCGTTCATTAGTTTGAGACGATTAGAAATGGTTTAAAAATTTTTCAGGACTGCTTCGTGATGGACTGGATTTGAGAGTCAGATTCAAGAACTGTTACTGAGTTGGAAATATAGGGCCTAGATTTGTACAAGACCGGTTGAAAAAGATGAATACTCATAAAAAGAACTCCCCGTCTTCTGCCAAAAAAACAGATGCAACTCTTTTCGCGTATTATATCTCATGCATGTTCATATTTATTTACAAATATTCTGTTCATTCTTCCCTTCTTTCATTTTCCCCCCTTTCCTTCTGGGAACAAGACTACAATTATAGATGACGGCCAAACAAATCAAAAGCGAGAAAATAAAATATAGGACACTAAATCTCTCGAAATGAGAAAAGAATCTTGGAGAATTACCTTGTTGAATAAAACTAAAAGTTACAGAGAACAAAATAAAAGTTTCGCAAAATGTAAAAGAGGGATAAATCTGTTTTCTAAATTGTGCTGTTTGTTTGTGATAGTGACATTTAGCATTGGAGTTTAATACACCAGAACACGTTGGTAACATGATTAACCTGCGTTAGATACGCGTGATAATTGATAAGATATTCCCTTAATCTAGGTTAAATACTGCGATTAACAAATAGCGGCAATTAGTAGCCGTAATGGCAAACAAATTTTATTTCCCAACAAATCTACAAAACGATAAAAAAAATTAAAGCTAAACTGTGCGAACGCCTTTAATACTCGATTCATCACTCCTATAAAAGTAGTTTATCAAACGACAAAAGAAATACTAAATAAAAGGGAGAAGAAATAATCCGCGTTGTTGAACAACAACATGCAATACTGCATGACACCGACTTCGCGACGCATATCATAATGAAAGACCTACTTAATAATACTTAGGCTTTGCATGCAGCTTAGATCAATGTAGAAAGACATATGTATAGCCATGGAGATAAGAAACCGACGAACGAGAGACAGAGATCAATGAAAATAATGACCTTGAAGACGACGCGCTTGACATACTTGACGAACTTTCTGGTAGGATCCATTGCTCCAAAGAGATGCTGTCTTCTTGTTTTGTGCTCCAAAGAGATGCTAGTCTTCTGTCAAAGATCCACAGATAGGATATTATTCTTTGTGTTTTATTTGTGTGTGTGTGTGTCTTCTTCCGAGTAGCTTGTCCACCCAAAAGAAAGGCACCCGATTTCAGGAGATCAGTATTTATGTGTCCTCCTGAGTTCTGATTCTAAGCCAAGCCACGGAGGAAGCAAGCATTTAAAACCAGTTCAAAAACCTTAATCCTGGTTCTGCGGCCCAGCAATTTTAGTCTCTCATTCTCTATCTCTTCATTTTTTTTCTTTTTTTACCGACTGATGCGACAGCCAAAGTCTGAGTACCTTCCTTCCCCTGCACACTCTCCAGCTTTAGACATGGACCAGCCCGGTCAACCTGCTCAGCCTGATGCTGGAGCTGCTGTCCCAGGGATTCCTCTGGAGGTAGCTCCAGCTCGTGCCAGGGCAGGACCCTCTAGGGGGCCAGATATCGACTTCGGGGAAGTCGAGATCATCCCTCCTCTCCTGGACCAGGGGGATGTTAACGAACTAGTGGGGAGGTACGACATTCCCTCCCAATTCGAGGCTAGGGCTGCCCAGCCAGGGGAGTACGCTTGCCGACCTCCTCCTGAGTTTGTGGCCATATATAGAGATCAGCTCGTGGCTGGTCTCCGCCTCCCCATCCCTCAGTTCCTTTACCAAATTCTGACCTTCTGGGGAATTCGGATAACCCAGCTCGTTCCCAATGCCATTAGGTCGATCCTTGGCTTCTTTATCTTGTGCCGCATCCTTGAAATCCCTTATTCTTTAGACCTGTTCAGGTCGTTTTTTCAAATGAAAGTGAGCGGTCCAGTCCACGGTTGGTTCTACTTCGCTCGCAGGAGCGGGGGGAGCCCCCCACCCGTGAGCTGTTCTCACATGTGCCTTCTTCCATCAAAGATTGGAATGTAACAGCCCCACCTCCCCTAAGGCGAACCAAAGGGTTTGGCGGACCGCCTGCCCAGCTCTCGCCAGGTCTACGGAATCAAATCATTTAAAACCCTACAACCGCGCACCGGAATCCAAAGAAAACAAGCAATTGGAGACCATCAAGCCAAAATAAAACTTACCAAACCATACGGACACCAGAAGTGTTCATCCAGCCAAGTAAAAGTACCATCTCAACAAGTACACTTAATTTACATGGTTAATCTCTTTAATAAATACAAACACTGAAAGGTTTAAAAGTTTCACAAGCAATATAAGTCGGAATATTCACGAGGGATCAAAGTACTGCAAATGGAAATCTGGCTCCTGAGAGCCACCCGTATCCTTTCCCTTTGAACCACAGTGTTTAAATGCTTTCCTCTATATCTGGTATATGTATCTGATTGATTCAACGTGAAAGGCCATGATTTTACCCCTATATGTTTGGTGTCTCATTGAGCATAAGTTCACCCCTTTCTGTTACCTTTGTTTTCCTTACAGGGAACCACTTTTTGGGAAATGTGACTTTGAAGCATGAGTTGAGCTAGTTTAGCTATTTTGTATAGCTCCTCAATGGTTGGAAAACCTAATTGTACTTGCTCTTTCGAAAACGAAGCCTTAATTGTATTTTGTGTAGTATGAATACCTCGGATTGCACTGTATCTGAATTTGTTCAAGACTCCAATGTAAATATTTGTAGTTTCCGTTTTCTTTGGATCTTATCGCGCGTACTATGTTGGGTTTGTGTGAATCGACTCCGTAGTCCTGACGAGAGTTGGGCAGGCGGTCCGCCAAACTCTTTGGTTCGCATTAGGGGAGGTGGGGCTGTCACATGGAAGGCACAATTCTTCTATGTGTAGAACACCGGGTTTCCTCTCTTGACCTGGAGAGAGGAGACCCAAGTGTCTGACCCCATTCCTTCACCCCTGTCCGCGGCCGAGCTGGACCGCCTGGTCAGTTCACCAGCTCGGTTGAAGATGAAGGAATTCAATAACGCACAGCTCTGGTCGGCAGGACTGATCCGAGCAGAGGTGAACGACCCTGCACCCGACCTCCGACCCCTCACCCCCGAGAAGCTGACAGCTTGTAAATTCTTAATCTCATCCCCCTTTCCTTTGTGAGCTCTACTATGTTATGCGAACTAACTCTTTTTCCCGTTTGTAGTGAAAAGATTCTCCCAACTGCTGAATATAGGAGGAACGGGCAGTTCGAGCACGCCTGCTACAGTGCCCTTCTCTGCTCCTGGTAGCGCGGCTCCTCCTCCTCCACCAGTGCCTATTCCTCAGACTGCAGCTCAGTCCTCGCTAGTGGAGGAGCCTAAAAAGAAGAGGAAAAAGACGACAGCCAAGAAGGCTTGGATCGAGGCAACTTTCTCTACTATCCCGACGCCGCAACCATCCCCCACTGATGCGCCCTTGGAGCATTATGGGGTTAACTCGGCCGAGCTGCAGGCCTCATTAGAGCCGTCCCCCGCTATGTGGCGGGCAAGGAACGTGATTCCTCTGAAACCCCCCACAGGGCTGAACACACATCCGCACCCCCTGCACTTTTGCCCAAAGTGGGGGCTGTCGATGAATGATCGAGCTCAATTCCCGGAGGCAGCTCGAGAACTCATCAGGGGTTCGGTGCTCCCTCGAGACCACCACTTCATCCAGCTCGCGTCCAACTCCGAGCTGATGGAGCATTACTACTTGAGTGCAGCTCAGGTAACTTCTCAACTACTTGGTATTTCAACAAAGTTCCTTTAACTCGTAGATTTCTTACTGTGTTGGATCTGCAGCTCAACGTTGCTGGTGCCGAACTGGCGCAGCGGTATGAGAACATGGGGGAGAACCTCTCCCAGGCTGATGTCGCCAAGAATAGGCTGTCCAGTCAGCTTGAGGCGACCGAGGCGGAGCTGGAGTCCGCGAAGAAGCAGTTCGGCGAGTCCCAGGCCGCCTGCGAGCTGGAGAAGAAGAAAATCGTCGAGCTAACCGCGCAGCTGGAAGCAGAGCAGAAGAAATCCGCCTAGCTGCACGGCCAGATTGAAGCTGCTCGGGAGGAGGGTCGTCTACTGGGGGTCAGGGACTTTAAGAAGTCTGAAGATTTCATGAAGGACCTGGCCATTCTCAATGGGCCAGCCCTGCAAGTCGGATATGCCCAGGCTATGCACGATGTACAGTCTCTGAACTTGCCTGGGTTTGACCTGGGCAGATGGTCTGACTACAACCCTCAGGCAGTTCACCAAATTGATAGGCTTGTGGAGGGCTACACACATGGGCGCGACTTGGCCGCGCTAGTCGCCGATCCCACCCTGCCTGCGATCTCGCCCGAGGCCGAACAAGAACAGCAATGGGAGAATTAGGCAATGCGTAGCATAGGTATAGATAGGAATTAGGCCAGAGTTGGAACCGAGCTGGCATGCTCGTTTTGTATGGCCCCCCTTATGTACATGCCTCTTTTGAAATGTAATAGACGGTCCTTTCATTTGACACTTAGTAAAAATTCTTTAAAATTCTGAATACATTCTCGTGGGCTCAATCACCGAGTTAATAAATAGCTATTACCTAAAGCCTTCCCTGTCAGTCCGGACCAGGTTTTAACGAAAGAGCCTCAAATTCGAATTGTGCTAAGTGCGTGGAACTTCATCCCCATTGGGACGAGTTAGTCTGCAATACCCTGCTCGATCAGCTTCCCTTACCACGTAGGGACCTTCCCAGTTTGGGTCTAGCTTGCCCGCGCCCGCAACTCGGCTCACGGAATTCCTTCGCAACACCAGGTCCCCTGGTCTGAAGGAGAGGTGTCTGACCCTAACATTGTAGTACCACGCGACCTGACCCTTGTATTTTGCCATCCTTATGCATGCTTCCTCCCTACGGTGCTCGAGTAAATCTAAGTTAAGCCGCATCTCCTCCTCGTTGTCTCGGGCCACAAAATGCTGCACCCGGCTTGAGGGTACTCCGATCTCCGCCGGAATCACTGCCTCGGCCCCATATGTCAGGACGAACGGGGTTTCCTGAGTGGCCTTTCGGGGTGTAGTCCGGTAGGCCCACAATATGGTGGGTAGCTCATCAAGCCAACCAGTTCGGGCAGACTCTATTCGTGTCTTCAAGCCGTGCAGGATGGTCATATTAACGTTTTCAACCTGACCATTAGCTTGTGGGTGCCCCACGGAAGTGAAGTGCTGCCGTATACCGAGTTCGGAGCACCAGCCCTGGAGGGAGCTATCTGCGAATTATCGGCCATTATCCGAGACTAGGACCTGCGGTATGCCAAATCGGCAAACTATGTTTTTCCAAAGAAACTTTTGGATTGACCTGCTATTAATCGTGTTGAGCGGCTCGGCCTCTACCCATTTAGTGAAGTAGTCAATAGCTACTACCAGATGCTCATGACCTCCGGGAGCTCGTGGGAAAGGGCCTAGCAGGTCTATTCCCCATTGGAAGAATGGCCATGGGCTATGGAGTGGAATCATCTCCTGAGTTGGGGTGTGGTGAATTGAGGCGTGCAACTGGCAAGGTCTACATCTCGCCACCAGCTCGACTGAATCCCGAAAGATGGTGGACCAATAGTATCCAGATAGCATTCCTTTCTTGGCCAGTACCCTTAGCCCGACGTGATTGCCACAGATGCCCTCATGCAGCTCGCGCAAGATATAGTTCCCTTCCTCTGACGTTACACACCTTAGCCATGGCTGCAAGTAAGACTTCCTATAGAGTACTCCCTCTGTAAGTACGTACTTTTGCGATTTGAGAAGGACTTTGCGGGCCTCTGTCCTTCCCGGGGGGAGTTCTCCGTGGGCTAGATACTGGACAATGGGATCCATCCAAGAGTTTACCACCTGAATGACTGTGGCGTCCAACCGCTCATAGACACGACTTTTAACGACCTCCACCAATATCCCTCGATTAAGGGTGTTAAACGAGGTAGAGGCCAACTTGGATAGGGCATCAGCTCTCTTGTTTCGGCTCCGGGGGATCTGTTCCAGGATGACCTGTTTGAATTGGTCCCTCAGCTCACGCACCTTGGCGACGTACTTCCTCAAAGGCTCCTCTTTGACTGCATAGCTTCCCCCTACCTGGTTCACTATCAGCTGCGAATCGCTGTAAACTTTTATTAATTCAACCCCTAATTTCCGTGCCATCTCCATCCCCGCAATCAGTGCCTCATACTCGGATTCATTATTGGAGGCTCTAAAATCGAATCTCAGGGCGTAGGCCAGCTCCTCCCCAGTAGGGCTGATTAGGAGGAGACCTGCTCCACATCCTTCCCTGCTTGATGCACCATCTACGTACAACGTGCAGACCGGATCTGATCGTCCTGCAGCCTCTGTAGCTAGGGGTGAGCAATTACGGTAATTACCGATTCACCGATCGAAATCGATTTCAATTTGGTAATTCGAATCCGGTAATTCGGTCGGTAAATCGGGGATATCGTATTAGTTAAAATCGAATTAGGGTCGAAAATGGTTTTATAGTTTTTCATTTCGGATATACCGAATTCGAATTCATTTCGGTAAAAAGGTAATAATATACCGTTTTCAATTTCGAAATTCCCGAATTAAGTTACATAGGAAATAATTCACTATGTTCGATATTGGTCCAATTTCAGATTTTCAGACGCAG
The DNA here is from genome assembly GCF_003713205.1 of Coffea eugenioides. NCBI lineage: Eukaryota > Viridiplantae > Streptophyta > Magnoliopsida > Gentianales > Rubiaceae > Coffea > Coffea eugenioides. The sequence continues at coordinate 3,043,872 of NC_040040.1, read as the reverse complement.
TGCCCTAATTCTAAAGCCTAAACTAGCTACTTTTCTCCAGTCCTCTTCCGCTCTTCGTCCCCTCTTCCTCTCGTTCCTCTGCACTGCCGCGGGCCGCGGCGCCGTCCCTTGTTCCTCAGTTCCTCTTCCTCTCGTTTCTCCTCTCCTCATTCTCCTCAGTCCTCTCCTCAGTCAGTCCTCTGTCCTTTCCTCTCCTCAACTACGGAAAGCTCAAAGCTCACCCCTAGACTCTTTCTCCGTTTCCCGTTCTGACTGAGGCTTCACCATTGCTGACCGAGCATCCACCATCACCAGGACCACGGTTCGCTAGTGCTGATCCAGTGAAGCCTTGGATAAGCCTATTAGGTAAATGGGTTTATGAAAAAGACTCAATAATTGGATTTTCATTTGGTGTTTTTTGTTGATTTTGGTATTTGATTCTGGATGTCATTGTTTAATTTGCTAGTTTTTTTATATGGGCTAATTTAATTTCAGTGGAACTTGTATGATGTTTGATGCTCAATTTCCTTCCTGATTGAATCTTGATAAAAGTTATGAGTTTTTGAATTGGATAAGAGTAGTTTAGGTGGTTGGATTCGAATTGAACTGGATGAATTTTTGGAGATTTGGATTTTTGGGATGATTTTGTTTTCTGGACTGATTAAAGTGGCATTTGTATATGAAGTTGGTGTTTTGACCGAATAGCTCTGTTCAGGCTTTTTGAGATGGTTGCACCTGCAAAATATCATGAACAGGGTTAGTATTTATTTGGGTATTACCAACAGTAGTAGTATAAAATACCACCTTGAAACTTTTCAAGCAGTAAAGTTTTTTAGCAAAAATTTTGTAAAATGCACAAGACATCTCGTAGAATAGTCTTAATATATTCTAGCAAACTAGTCAGATCCATAAAAGGTGCTTCCACAACAGCAAACAATTGTGTCCATCATCAATACTATATGAGCAGAATCAATACTAGCGAATTTGAAGTATTTCTTTATTTCTAATAATTGCCTTTATGATACTTCATGAATTTTGTTTGTTCTTGCAGAGTTGCTGAAGACCAGAACTGAATCAACTATAATTGACCTTTGAGAGGTCACAAATGCTGAAGTTTGCATTATGGAGAGTTGAACCACCTATAATTGTTTGTTCTTGTGGATTGTGGATTGTTTCTAGATAATTGACCTTTATGATTTCTGGATTGATTTCTGTAATTTCTGATTGTGGATTTATGATTTCTGGATTTGTGGATTTGTCATTTCTGGATGTGTATGAAGTTTGGGATGGTTAGTAATTCTGAAGTTTACTGGATTCTGTTTGGATTTGTGATTTCTTAAGTAATTCTGTTTTGAACTGGTAGGCGATAGCTATTGGGGAAAGTTTTATATGTTGTGATTTGGTAGTGCAATCATCTGGCTATTGTGCCTATGGACGTGATTACTATTTCTATTTTTTTCCATTATTTTGGTGCAGCTTTATGAATGATAATTGTGAACAGCACTTGTTTTATTGCTAGAAATTATTTTATTATACAAAGCAAAACAGGCTGCGATTGCTTCAGGAATTCGGACAATTCGGTCAATTTGTGTTTACCAAATTCAATTCGAATTCGATATTTGGTAATTCGAATACGAATTAGGTCGAAATATCCCAGCATCATTTACCAAAAATTACCGATTTCAATCTACCGAATTACCGAATTCGAATTCGATGCTCACCCCTATCTGTAGCCCCTCTGGTCTGGGCTGCCCTCCTGGCTGGTTCAGCCTTAACTGCTCCTCCAGACTGTGTGACCTCGGCAGCATCTCCGACCTGTTCGACCTCAACCGTTTCTCTGGCCTGTCCGACCTCGGCAGCTTCTCCGGTCTGCTCGGTCTCAGCTGCTTCTCCGGCCCCTTTGACCTCGGCAGCCTTTCTGGCCTGCTTGGCCTCAGCTGCGTCTCCCGTCTGTCCGACCTCCGCTACCTTGTTGGCCTGGGCAACCTTGGCAGCGTCTTCAGCCTGCAAGGCCTCGTCTACCTCTCGGGTTCGTGTGGTCTTGGTAGCGTTTTTGGCCTGTAGGGCTTCGGCCGCTTGTCTGGTGTGTGCGTTGTCGGCGGAGTCTTTGGCTTTCACGGCCATTTCTGCTTCCCTGGTTTGATCGACCTCAGTTCCGTGTGACGCAAAGGAGACGCCTTCAGCTATGAAGTCCGCCAAAGCTTGAGCTTTAATGGCCGTCCTCGGCTGGTATCCGAGATCGTAATCTGACAGCTCTACAGCCCACTTCACCATTCGTCCCGAGACGTCGGGCTTAGAAAGGATCTACTTCAGGGGTTGGTCCGTCACCACCACTATGAGGTGAGATTGAAAGTACGACCTGAGTTTTCGATCTGCATGAACTAATATCAAGACATACCGTTCCACCACCGAATACCTTGCCTCAACCCCCTGTAAGGCTCGGCTAACATAGTACACAAGTTTCTGGACGTTATCTTTATCTCGTACCAGCACCGCACTAACAGCCTCTTCCCCCACAGTTAGGTAGATGAACAAGGTCTCACCCTGCTCGGGAGAAGTTAGAGCTGGCAACTGAGCCAGGTGGGTTTTTAGTTCGTCGAACGCTTTCTGACACTCGGGGCTCCATTCAAATTGCGGAGCACTTCGCAAGGTCTTGAAGAAAGGGGAGCCCCGAATTGCCAATTTAGACAAGAACCTGTTCAGAGCCGCCATCCTCCCAGTCAGGCGCTGAACCTCCTTGATGTTTCGGGGATGAGCCATGTCTATGATGGCCTTGATTTTGTCCGGATTAGCTCTCACCCCTTCCTTGAAAATCATGTAGCCCAGGAATTTTTCCGACCTGACCCCGAAGGTGCATTTATTGGGGTTTAGTCGCATCCGTGAGCTTCGAAGGACATCGAAAATTTCCCTAAAGTCTGCGATGAACTGCTCCTGAGTCCGGTTTTTCAACAACATGTCATCCACGTAAACCTCCATATTTCGGCCGATCTGGTCTTTGAACAGTTTATTAACCAACCTTTGGTAGGTTGCGCCTGCATTCTTTAGTCCAAACGGCATGGTGACATAACAATAAGTGCCGTTCTCAGTGATGAACGAGGTTTTCTCTTGATCCTCCTCATCCAGGGCTATTTGATGATACCCCTTGAATGCGTTCAGAAAACAAAAAATCTCGTATCCCGAGGTTGAGTCCACAAGCTGATCAATCCATGGGAGAGGGTAGCAGTCCTTTGGGCATGCCTTATTTAAGTCAGTGAAATTCACGCACATCCTCCAAGCTCTTTCTTCCTTCTTGACCAGCACTGGATTAGCCAGCCAGGTCGGGTAGTAGACTTCCTTCACGATCTTGGCTTCCAACAGCTTGCCGACCTCACTCCTAACGACCTCGGGTGCGAAGTTCCTCTTCTTCTGTTTCACAGGTCGGGCGTTAGGGTCTACGTGTAGCTTGTGAACCGCTAGCTCGGTGGGGATCCCTGGCATGTCATCAGCACTCCAAGCAAAAATCTCCGCATATTCCGTTAGAAGGGATTCTAGAGAGTTTCGGGTCTGTTCATTGAGGCAGGTGCCGACCTTGACCGTGCGCTCAGGTCGGTCAGGCCGGACGGGCTGCTCAATCAGCCCTTCATCCGTCTCTAGTCTCTCTCTTTTCTCCATGGGCTCCCAGGGCTCTAAGCAAGCAGTTTGAGTTACCAATTTCTCCTTGCCCTTGAGAGTTGCAATATAGCAGGCCCTAGCCACCTCAGGATCTCCGAGCACCTCAGGTACCCCAGCTGGAGTAGGAAATTTTATGCTGAAATGCAAGGTGGAATAGACAGCCCGGAGGGCGTTCAGAGTGGGCCGTCTCAGAATCATATTGTACGATGAGGGTTCTTTTACCACCGCGAAATTTACTAGCACCGTTCGGCACTTTGGCGACACCCCCACCGTGGCCATGAGAGTTATCATTCCCTCTGGTCTCACCAGGGGGCCAGCAAAGTCGATCAATGGAGTCCGGACCGGGACGAGCTGTTTGTCCTCTAGCTGCAGCTCTTTAAAGGTCTTGTAGTACAGCACGTCGATGGCACTGCCATTATCGATGTATACCTTCTTTACCTTGTAATTGCAGGTGATGACCTCTATCACGATAGATTCGTGGTTATTGGAGACAAAGGCACTGCATCTTCTGGTCCGTAGATAATCTCCTCGTACATTTTAGCCGTTTGCTCGAGCTTTCTCCGATGGGAGGGGGCGGTTGTGCCGCCGAGTTGTATGACTATCCCCTCCAACCGGTCCTCCTACAATAGTATTGATCACCCCAACCAGATTCTGAGCTTCCTGCTCGGGAGTTCGGCCACGAGGCCCTTGAGGTCGGTCACGGGGGTAGCTCAGGTGATCTGATTTGGGCCTCGCCCGTCGCTGGTCAACCCGTTCGTCACGTATGAACTGCTCAAGGTGGTCTCGTCTGATCAACTTTTCAATGTCCTTTTTGATGTGACGACAATCCTCCGTATCGTGCCCCACATTTCGGTGATATGCACAGTACAGGCCCTGATCCCGTCTGCTTTTGTCCCCGACCCTTGTTGCTCCATCACCGTAAGGACCCAAGCTCAGGGCACCGTGAGGGAAGTCCAGGGCTTATCTCCCCCCAGGGGTCGACTCCTAGGCAGGCGGTCATAGGTATTCTTTCGCCCTTGGTCACGTCGCACGTCTCCCTGGTCGGCATTCTTTCGGCGTTTGTCGTCCCTCTGCCTTTCCTGCGCGCTCTTCGAGCGATTGGCTTCCTCAGCGTTGGCCTTCTCGTGAGCTCGGTCCAGCATCTTCCGAATTGACTTGGGAGGTCTCTCTACGAGCTCAATATATAACTTCTGCTTTCGCAGCCCGTTGATGAAGGCGGCCATGACCACCTTGTCGTCTCGGTCGCGGACCTGGAGGGATTCATTATTGAATCGTACCATGTATTCGCGTAGTGACTCCTCGGGCCTTTGCTGGATAGTCATGAGGTGAGCAGTGCTTTTAGAGAAAGCTCGCGAAGAAACGAACTGTGCTGAGAACAGTCGTGCGAGCTGAGTAAAAGACCGGATCGACCTGGGGGAGGTCCCTGGAACCACTGCCGGGCCTTTCCCTCTAGGAACATTGGGAAAGTCTTGCATCTGACTGCATCCGCGGCAGTTTGCAGGCGCTTCGCCTGGGGCTTGGGGCTCCCTGTTCGGGACTCTGACAGCTCTACTCCTTCTACTCCCTGGACCTTAGGTTCCTTGTCCTGATGACCTCCCGACTGCTCTTTGAGGTAGTTCATGATTGCCTCGAAGGTGGGCAGGTTTTTCGCCACCGTCTGAACCAGCTGTTCAGGCAGGATTCGTGAGAGCCCCGTCCCCTCTTCCCCAGGAGTTGGACCCCGAGGGGGGTTCTGGGGGCCACTTCGTTCGGTCCCCTTGGATCCGTCAGCGTTCCTCTAAGACCTAGTCCTTGGCATGATTCGCGAGAGAAGAGTTATACGTGTTTCCCACAGACGGTGCCAATTGATGCGACAGCCAAAGACGCGATTTGAGCTGAGCTGCTCCTCGCCGGGTTGGCTGAGTGCAACCGGGCTGAGAGGGAAAATCGAGCAAGTAGACCTGCAGAGAAAGTACAACGGCGGGACCGGAGTCCCCGGATTACCTCCGACGATCAAGTCAGTAGAGCTTAAGAATGGGGTGACAGTATAGAGCACTGTAGATGGCGTACCTTGAGTTGTCGAGTAGTGATATATTTATAGGTTTAACGTGTAGTAGTTTCCATGTAGAAGTGGGTGTCCCCTTAGGGTTCGGAGTCTTCTTAGGGTTTGGCACGAAAGTTCCTGAAGATTCGGAGGTGGCGGCCCACCAGGCCCATCCACGGAGAGGCGGCGGCCAAGACTGAGCTGTCCTCCCTTACTCCAAACTGATATACCAGGGTTGCGGGATCTCTATTGCCGACCTGGGGTGTGCCGTCGGCCGAGCTGACGCGTGTCACGCGTGGGTTTGCCCCACTACACCGACGTTATCGTTAGCAGTCGTTTACTGCTACCTTCCAGCGTTCAACCCCGTCAAAATGAGAATTATTACCGGTTTACCTGAATTTAGGAATGCAATTTGGTTTGGAAGGAAAATGTGATTTACTAATAGCGCAAATTACACTTTACTTCCCTGTGATTTAGTATTTTTGTACATGACCCTCCTATGATTTCAAAAATTATACATAATCCCTTCATGGTTTGGATTAAAGTGTCAAAGTGATAGAAATAGTCATTCGTAACGAAACTTTTAAAAATGTCAAAATTATACTTATAAATACATAACACACTAACTCCATATGATTTTATATTTTACCATATGACCTCCTTATGGTTTAATAATTTACTATCTAACTCCCTTATGATTTTTAAAATTTATACATAACCCCCCTTGATTAATAAATAATTTTCAACTTTATATCAAGATATTTTAGGTGACTACATTACGAATGATCATTTTCGTTACTTTGACACTTTAATCCAAATCATGAGGGGGTTATATATAACTTTTGAAATAATAGGGGGTTATGTAAAAAAATAGTAAATTACAGGAGGATAAAGTGTAATTTGCCCTTACTAATAAAGTAGGAGTGCAAAATATAAAGTAGGAGTGCAAATAAAATTTATTATCGATGTTCTATCCTGGGAAAAAAAAAAAGGAACATTGTTGTGAAAAAGATTATTACCATTACTATCAACCACCATCTTAATTCGTAAGGACAGGATTTTCACATCCACATCTACTGTCTATACCACTGGAAAATCTTCTATTTCCATGCATTATTGTTTTCTAAACTGTGCTTTACCGTGACGGGAAGGCTACCAATTGGTGGCCCTACTACACCTTCTTTTATTTTGCAAATCATTTTTTGCAAAATATATTAAGGGGATGAAGTGCAATCCATATTTATAGGAATGCCATTAACAATGCTCTAATAATAGGTATGCTAGATTCAAATTATTCTAGCTTAGATGTAAGGCAGCCAAGCACTCCCCTTTATATTTTCCATTATTGTGGTAGGAACACAAACTCAGTGAGGAAAAATAAATGGATCAATCTACCAGCAGTTACTAATGACCCGCAAATTAGGACGGCTCTTCAAAACTCCCAGTCATAATCCTCATGCAATATCATAGTTTTACTATAAAAAAAAAATAAAGGAAGCAATAAAGGCGTGAGGGTGCATTTAAATGTTGAACTATGTTTAGGATTCGGTACCGCAGAAAAACGTGTCATCCAGCATTGCTATCGCCAGAATATTGGTTCAAAAAATTGATAGTCAAAATCATTTACTGCAATAGTTTGATGCTTGAAGAATTCCAACGTGTACGAGATACGCTCAAGAAAAAGATGTTTTTCTTCCCAGTCATTTAAAGCAGTGTGGATCAAAAACCTAGACAACAAATCCGGAATTATGATACTATAACTTTACGCTGTGGATGAGTCTTTTAAAACTTAGAAGGGGCTACAATAAAACTGAACATACTATCGATACAGCAGGAGTCCCATTTCGACATTCCGAAAATCGGTTTACCTCTTCGAGTCCATGGCCCTGACAGCCTGTTCAAGGAATGATTTTCAACATCGGATCCAAGTATCCATTCAATCAACTCCTAAAGGAAACTCACTACATCTCCACAAGTGTTCAAAGCAGGAACATGCAACTAGAACCAAACTGCACCAGAGACTATTGTATCTCTCAGTTCATGTGCCAAAGCTACGGTCCCCTGCATCTCCAAGTCCAGGAATTATAAACCTGAAAAAGCTCAAACAATGTGACCGTAAACAAAGAGGTCACTGCTTGCGATGCTTCTTAAGCTAAAATCGAACTACAGTTCTCTAAAGTAATTACCCTTTATCATTTAAAGCGGGGTCAATATTTCCAGCATATACATGAAGCCTGAGAAACAGCAAAAGTCAGCAACCTGACAAATGACAGCAGTTACATTGCCTATTAACCAACCTTATCAAGACATGTCATTACCCAGGAAATTTCTCGCTGAGTTTCTGAAGTGCAGGAGGAGCAGCAACTGCAGCTACCTGAAAGGCATAATGTACCACATTGACCATGAAAATCTGCTGCAAGTTTGGATGAGGATGCATGGCTAAGCAAACAAAGAATCTTCCAATTCGACAACCCATGAAGAGTGCTTCTTCATCTGCTTACCACTTTAATTTGCTTATTGTCAACACCACGTTCCTTTATCAAGTTAAGAGCTGCAACTATTGTGCCACCTGTAATTTTTACACAGGCGGTTAGTGGAGAAGCCTGTACTCTAAATGCATAGGCCAGGAGATTATACTGACAACTAGAATTAGTGCAACAGAAGTATAAGGCAAATGATAGTTATCTATCTCCATGTGCAAAGGATTGTGAACTGGCAATGAAACTAACAAAGAACATTGTGTATGCTAGCATGGACGTCCACAGCAGTTCTGGATTAATTATTGTTTGGACTGAGAATCGACAGTCACATTCTTTAAGAAGCAGGAGAGGAACAGTATTAAAAGCACCATGTCATGTGTTCCGCCTAGAAATTCTTTAACCTTAGATGAAGATACATGCACTTAATATTAACCTAGGCAAAACTTGACACCATGACAAGAATATTTCACTTCTCAAACAGAACATTTTATGAAATACACTCATGTTAACCACAGCATATCAAGACCTGAATACCACGTAGGGATAAGTTCAACACCTTTTTAACTCCAGAATAAAGTAGCAATAGCCATCCTGGAGCAGCTAGGCGACAAAGAAAAATAAAAGACTATGGATGTCAAAATTGAGGTTCTTAGGCACATCAAAAAAGAGCTTTTGCTTAGGCTTAACCATAGTTTTCTGAAAAAGCAAATAGGGATGGCAAACCTGATCAGACATTACATGTTGAAACAACCGCATTTAACGATGAAACATTATCCCTACTAGTAGGGAATTTTTTTTTTTCCTCCCCCTTTAGGTAACAGTTAATACACTTATGATTGCTACAATCAAACGATCAAGGAAATTCTAATGCATGACATGGTAAGCACACATAGTAAAGTTCAATCAACAATTTAAATAATTTTCAATAGAGCAGTGAGTGATCATAATTATCAAATTGTAAGTTACGTTTGAGGAAAACTAGGGAGAAAAAAGCTGTAGAGTCAGGAACCAAGCTGCCTTTCCCACAATGAATCAAACTTTCTCTATTCATTATTGAATGTACATCATAGACATAAATCGTGTTACATGAACCATCTCCGCGTGTATAGTTAGAAGAAGTTGTTTTTCCAATTATTCCTTCAAAACCCCAAATCTCCCCCCCCCCCCAACCCAAAAGAAAGGAACTAATAAAAGACACCAATATAAGCACGAGGTAGAAATTATTGACACCTGGACATGGCCAATGAAACCAGTTATATCATCTAATGCAGTACAACAATGACAATGTTCATGATGAACGACTTAGGTTCCATATTTGACAAATCTGTCATGCACAGCTCCCGGGTTTACTAACTAAAAGGATATTTGATGCACTGGTATGACAACTGTGCTTCAAAAATCGAGAAAAAACCATTCATGAACTTCAGGGCCTTAATCAATAGGTTTCATATAAAGGATGACACAAAATAACCAACCAACTGAATTTCGTAAGAGTTAAGAGAGTTAAAAGACTGTTCTGCAATCCAAATTATAGTCTTCCCACAAATCTATCCAATCGAAACAATCTAATCTAAAGACTGTTCTGCAATCCAAATTATAGTCTTCCGATAAATCTATCCAATCCAAACAATCTAATCTTAGTTTTGAAGGCTCAAACCTCAAAAAGTGGACAGTAAGCAAATATATAGAGCTGTTTGTCCCACAATGAAACTCAAAGGTCCAACATTTTCTCAAGAGTGTTTATTTTGGAAATCAGAATATTCAAACATAGGATCTCTGACAAATATTTGAGAACCAAATTGATTTTGTTGAGCCAGATACTAAGCATTTGAATCAAACCAAAATCATAAGTACCTGTTGCAAGCATAGGATCTACGACAAATACTCGAGAACCTTCGGGAAATCTGTCAGGCAACCTGGCAAAATGGAAATCAACTTTGTCAGGACTTGCACCACCAGCACAGTGGCAATTATACAAGTAAAGAATCCAGAAAATCCAAACTGAAAAGCAAGATACCATTAATGCATTAGTGCCAGCCGTAAGAGACAAAAATTAAAAAGATGAAGAAAAAATCCCCAAGATTTTTTGTTATGGAATCCTTACTTGTTTAAGTATACAGTTGGCTGAAGCGTTTCTTCGTTTCTGCTAATCCCTTAGTTTGCAAATGAAAGTAAGACTGATTAAACAACAATAAAGCTCAAGTTCCATAACAATGTAAAGATCAACTAAAAGTCAAAACTTTGAAAAAGGACATTTTGTAACTCCTAAATGGTCATTTACAAAAACCAATAGACAAGTGATATTTATTAACAAAGTTCACTGTCAGAACACTTCAAAAATCTAAATGCACTAAAAAATTTTTGAGCAAATTTGTCTATGACCAAATATAAACAAAAAGTCAGTCAGAACACTGTATGTGATGAGCTAGACACTGAACAGTTTGGATGCCAGTCCTTACCCAGATGATATGTTTTGCTTGCCGGCAAAATTGATGATGCATGTTCAGCTAGGGCAAGGCCAGCCCTCAAGATGGGAACAACCTGCAAGAGAGATGAAGGGAGAAAGGTCAAACAAAAAAAATTAACATGTTGAGTTTCCAATTGTAACAAATGAGGCAGAATGCTACTATAAAAATTTTCTGAGGATTTGTCTTGATAACATGACTGTTCAAATAGATGACAAGATATATCCTAGCAAAGAAAGAGAATGATGCAGAAGCTAGGAAACTAATGTACTAACCGCTACAGGTTCCCTGGGGTCTATAAATTCAACAGTTGCAACACCTAGTGGTGACTGTATCTCCCCGGAAATCGTTGGCTGGCAGTGGTTAGACAACAGAACTGTAAGTCATCATACCAGAAGAATGAAAAAGAGAACTCTCAGATCAGCTACAAGATATTGAAGAAACAGATTAAATTCATATAAACAGCTCTCCCAGCTACCACAGGTGGTCCTCTTGAGATGTAACTTAAGCATCAAACCTTCCGAACTATAAATACCATAAACATTACTGCATTCAGAAGTATTTTCGCAACAAAAAGCAAGAGACAACGTGTGAATATTAGCTGCTGACCAGCCAGTCCCTTGAAGCTTCATACATGAGCAACCTCCCCAACTCAGCCATGGCACTCTCTACACGAACAAAATCAGAGTAAAACTAGTAAGCATTACTTTGACATGGTGAACCCAATTAAATCTTGTAAGTGAACACTCAAAAGGTCAGTGAATGTGACCAGCTATGTTAGTGGGCACACCAGCACATCAGCACAGTACGTGAAGTCAATCAATCTTGAAATATGGCTGCAATGACATTAGTACTGCCGGCTCACAGGTAAACAGGATTAATGCAGCACCTCCATTGTAATTGAAATAGAACAACACATATCCATGGAAATGGAAATATATTACAAACCAGCAGACAGAAAAAAGAATCCAGAAGTGAGCTTACTAAAGATTGGAGTTGGTGTATCCTCATTCCGCAGAACTGAAACCCAATGTTTTATCAGTGGATGGGGCGGAACAAAAACCTATATCAAATTACTCAAAAGATCGTCGAAATCATCATCAGTAAGCACAACATCAATTAAGACCTCTCTAGATATCAATAAAAGACAAACAATCAAGATACTACTAGTATTACCAGTATTTCTTTTTTAACCACATTTAAACTCTATCGGCAATGCAATCAATGTAGCACTCGAAAGACGTCCGGGAAAAAAATGCAGATTTAATGAATGAATAAAATACAAACCAGCATCCTGTCTTGAGAGATGGGTTTCTGCTCCGGCGTCGTTTGGCAGTCCATTGTTAAAGCCCTCCGCCGTCGTCTGCTTAAGGGAAAAACCTGCTAGCATTCAGGAATAAATGAAGGGGTTTTAAATTATATAAGAAGAGGTTTACGAAGAAAGAAGAAAAGAGGTGAGCAAGCATCAGTAAATGAGATCCTCTCATCATACCGTAATCGTAGCGCTAATAATACTTTGATTTTTTAAATGGTAAAGCGAAAGAGAAGAGGAGTGTAAAGAATTGGGTGAGAGGAGGTGTAGCTGACGATACGGTGGAAAGGAGGAGAAGGGGGAGGCACAGGGCGGGCAGCGGAGGAGCGGGGAAAAGTAGTAGTTATAAATGGGAACGGCCATTCGGGGAAGCCAAGCTATGGTATACTGAGGACTGAGGGTGATTAGAGATACGGAGTGTGGCGGCGTGTGTGAGCAGGGGGCTGCCCCGAGATACTTGGATGATACTGTGGGGGCGCCTCCATCCCATCTCCGCTTTATTCGTGCTTCGGCCCTTTCTCTTACTGTTATATTACACCTTCACCCCCAAACAGCTCCTTCTTCTGGTTTTTAATTCCTAATCCAATGAGATTTAAGCAACAGTCCGGAGTTTTAATTCAAGATGAGCGTGTTTGTATTTGTAATTTCGAGTATTATTCAAAATATTATTTGTTGATTTTTTGTTGACTTTCTAGCTAACAAAAAATGGTTGGTTTCGATTATTTTGAAATATTATTGTTTGGTTTTCAAATAATAATTTTAATTAACTGTACCACATTAGCTGCAGCATCCACTAATCCTCTTTTTATTTTTTTTACCCTTCCACCCTTCTTCTCACCTATCCTATTCTCAATTAATTGTCACACACTATGGATTCGAAAATTCTAAACCTGACAAGACAACGGTGATTAGAGCTTTCTCCTAATAAGTGGACTAACCCCGGTGATTAGCTTTCTCCTAATTTGCTGTTGTTGAACAATTGTGCCCAAAACTTTCACGTAATTAATGACGGAAGAATGATGGAAGAACAAGCTGCAGATTTAGCATACACACGAGTGACACGACACGATCACTAGGGTGCCAGGAGCCACATCGAATAGACGCGCCTCATCTCATTGGCATTTACCAAATCCATTTCGTTTCAACATCAAAACATATACCTTCACACAACTTATTAGTTGGCAATTAAACCTTTCTTAGATAGGAAATCACAAAAAGAAGAACCCATCAAAGTGTACTTTAAAAAGAATAGTAACTATTTCTGATTTCAAAAATTCAAACACCACCATAGCCACCGTCGCAACTAGAGCCACCGTCGCAGTCGAAGCAGCCGCTAGCTGTGTCTCCCGGTGGCCTAGGTTTGGTGTTAAGACAACAGCACACGAGTCCCACCAATAGCATGAATCCCGACGCTGAGGCTAATGCTTGTATCCATGCCCAACTCAAGCAGTATCCCATCTCTCTCTTAGTGCAGGATTCTGCCAAACGTACCTTCTTCCTCCTCCACTTTTCTTATCATCATCTTATACAATCAATTGCCACAATCGTTGGGTGGTTGCTCCGAATCCATGCCGCCCACACACACACACACATATGTATATATATATATATTCTAGTATATCAAAGGCATCCTACTCCAGACTGTGGATGGTGATAAATATTTGTATCAACAAAACGATACAAGGGGACTTGGAGAGGGAAAGCATCCAGTGGTGTCATTTATAGCAAGGCATTGCAGGCAACACGGGATCGAAATCATTTGGGGATAAACTGTGGGGCACGTGAGCTTAGCTAGAAAGAAGTCGATGAAACATGGGCCAGACTGTGAAATTTAGCAGCTGCGGTAATGGAAATCCAAGCACCTGAAAATCATATAGAATTTCTACTTTTCTGGATTCGTGCTTTTTCGTTATCAAGCTTGAGAACACTACGTGCCCAGCTTTTCTACTTCCTTTTATCATCATTATAACTTGGACACATCGAAAAAGCGAACTTTACTGTTGTAGCGGATTCCTCGCTAAAAAGAAATTCGGCAGATCTGATCATGGTTTATTCGTAAACCATACATGCACCTTGATTTGAGGTTACATGAATCCTAAGACATGATGTATCGTTGGACGAAGGCTAGGGACCAGAAAATGTGTCCCACGGTAAAGATGAAATCCAAATAGAGTGACGTGTACTGTTACTTTCAGTTGGTTTTTACAAGCTGAAAGTGAAACATGCAAGCGAAAACCATCCCTGGATTTCCTTTTCCCACGGCCACGCCAATGGCCGTTGGCACGCCAGCTAAGGTCCCAAGAATCTGCCCTTATTTCAATTGCGTTAAGATGTTTATGGAGCTCAACAATGAAACTATTAAAGTTGGCCCAGCGTTACATAGAATTCCCTCCACTTTCAAATTAAAAAAAAAAATATTAAAATCGGCCAAATATTAGAAAAATCTCTTAAAATTTTCTCCACTATCAAATTAAAAATTTGAGTCCTGAATTTGATAGTTGGAGCTGGAATGGGTGTAGAAAAGAATGATAAGTTAAAAAAGTCGAAGGAAAAAAAACTCAAAAAGGAGTGACAAGTATTGTATTTATTAACTCAACAAATCAAAAGGTTACCTTATTGCAGCGAAGCTAAACTTGACAGGCTGGCATACAACGGATGCTCATTGTGTCCAGCATTCTAGCTTAAAGGGGTGCTTTTCTAGGCAGATTTACTACGCTCGGCTTTGCTACGTCGTTTTGGAATTGGGGTTAGTCCAGCCAACCGCCGACTTGAGAGAGAATATGGAACTAAAGAGTAGACGTCCTCATGGAGGCCAGCAGACATGGTGGCATGGATTCCAAAGCACCAGAACTATGTAACAAAGTTGAAATAGGCTTTTCATCCAGAACCGACCACAGCAGTCACAAGATCTGGGAGATCACAGACGATTGAATGCAGTTATATGTTCATTAAAGTCCAAATATTCATGCCCCCTTTCTAAGGCAAGTAATCTCTCATCACTGCAACAATCAATTAAATTATCCGTAATACCAGAATTACTGAACAAAACGAAGTAATTATCCATAATACCAGAATTACTGAACAAAACTAAGTGTGCTCGACAATTTTACCAATACGAAGTACTGGCAGTCCGGCAGATTACAGAGCAACAAGGCATTACATGTGCACAGCATTGACGTAAACCGTTATGTTTCTAACAGATTCCTACTAACTGGATGATTGGAAAAAGAGCACCCTAGAAAATCTAGAATAGATTTCACCAAAGCATTCCAAGGATTCTGCAGTAAATTTTGCACATAGATCGCCAAAGATTTCTTAATATCCTATCATCGATTAAGCAGCCTCTTCAGCTAGATGATTTATGGAAAGATATACAACTTGCAACATCTGCAAAAGAGTTACATCAGAATCCAGCTGCCATGTTGCAGAAAACGATCAGACGTAGCACCAAGAATAGCAACCAACCCCACAAGTAGGAACAAGGAAGCTTTATCTTCACCAATGACATAAAGCCCCTAAACAGAAAACATAGACATATATCACAGAGTAGAAAAGAACAAAATACTAAGGAGAACGATCCTCAAACTATACAGAAGACATGAAAACTAGGCACATAAGAATCAGAATAGCATACAATTCAAAACCCAACCATAATCATCACTTGTCAGATTTGCAGAGCCACTATTAGGCCATTAAACACAGCCAAAAGCTTACAGATGCAAGAAAGAATACTTCTATTCTGTTCAAAGCTTTGGTACCGTGTGTCACAAGGCAAAGAATAATTCTTACCCAATTAGATTAACTTTCCCTAATCATACATTTGAAGGATGAGCAAATTGACTTCTCCCATAAATGCAAATTAATATAGATAACTTTGTTTCAGTTCCATATTGTTTGTGGAATTCGTTCAATACTTTTCACAATCGAAGAGTAAACCTTGACGAGTAAAAAACCATGCTAAATGAGAACATTATGGCCATAAATCCATATACAGCAACAATACATTCAGCTGACTTTGGAATATCCAATAGATCCATGTTAGGTTACCCAAGCTTATGCAACATTCACAGGAAATGTAAAATCAATTTACCAGATAAAAATAGTAAAAGGCATCAAAACATCAATCTGTGTCACTCTGTAATCAGAAAAATCAAATTAACACTGAAAACTGATATACAACTGCAATGACTATAAGGAATAATTCTCAGGGGACAAGGTAATGTTATTACCGTCCAGTAAATTTCAAAAAGCTACAGCTCACTGTAATTCCGCCAAACCGCACGAAATTCCTCTCGGAATGTGTTTAGACGAGCTTTCAAATTGGGTGTCCTAAAGCTTGCATGAAGGACAGTGGCTGACAAATGATAGTAGCAACAACAGGAAAATCAGTACAATGGCCACAGTAAGTTAAAAAATGAAAGGAAAAAGGAAATAGAATTTTACGATTTTACCAAGAAGGCCAATAGCAAAAGCCCATAACAGAGTTAAGAGGCCACAAGAAACAAACCAAAGGATGAAACTCACTGCACAAGGGCAAATCCGAATTATTAGAATGTCAATCACTCAAAGGCAAACCCGCAAAGATGGGAGACAGATACAGAAGAGGAGGGGTTGCCCATGAGCTTTCTCATACCAGTTGAAAACACCAATACAAACACCCAGCGTGGCCGCCCACATATATGAATTGTTCTCTTCGCTGATGGGCGTCCTCTGATAACAGGCCTGGAGATTACAGATAATTTAAACAAAGTACAGAGTGGTTACAGTTATAGGAGGACACATGCACAGGTTGCACATATAGATTCATGCACAAATACAGGCAACATACTTACGTCAGGGGAGGCCTCATTTTTGCAGCTAAATGAGGAGAAAACTGTCTCACAGTTCTTGTAATCTTTTCACTAAAAGTACCTGCAAAGCTGTACAACAATCCCAAAAAACATAAAAAGTCAATGATGCCAAAATGTTTGTCAACAGGCTCGCAAAGAGAGAAATACGAAATGATAACTAAAAAACAGTTATTTTACGCATGCGCTGCTCAATATTTCAACCCTCTGGATTTAATATCCCCTTTCAAGCTCAAACTATATACATATCTAAGAAAAATAGATTTAGGCAGTTTCTTGTTTTCCAAACTTTTTTGTTAACCTTATTATTCACTATTCAACCTTCTTTTCCCCTTGGAAAGGCTACTGATAATCTCGAAAATGAGCAAAGGTAAAGAATCCTCTACATACATACAATGTAAAAACATACCTGTCATTCAGAAAAGCGATGCTTAGAGCAGTCAACAATGCAGCAACAATAGCAAGTGGCCTCCTAAGAAATCCCAAACCTGCAAATGCACATACATATTGTAGTGAGTACCCATGGAAACACACGCACAGAAGTAGAATTAGCAAGCCACCTATAGAAACACACGCACAGAAGTAGAATTAGCAAGCCACTAAGTGGTTTTAACTATAGCCCCACTCAGAAGGAAAAAATAGCGATAGTTTCCATCTCTTACCAAGAATGACAGTGATCATTATAAAGTAATTCGTCCTATAGCTGCAAAACAAGGCAAAAACCAAAAAAGTAAATGAGCAGAATGTCTCTTCAAATCAAACAAGGCCAGCATCGAACAAGCACCTGTACATGTTCTTTATCTAATTCAGTCATAATACAACAGCCAATTAATACTCAAATTTTTTCTTCTCTCCGTAGAATCTAGCTCACTGGCACTCAATAGTTCGATAATTCTCTGAGTTTTAATTAATTAGGATTATTTCTGCTTCAAATAAATAATTCAGAAGATCGTATGCAGGACATGTTGCAACGAGATTCAGCTGAGGATAAGACAAAAATTTTGCAATTAATCACCAAATTCATTCAAATTAACAACTCAAATGGCGAAATGATTTATCCGAATTAGTTTTATGGCCTAATACGTCACGATTAATATCCTGTTATGACTCGAGAAAAGAACCATACTAGTAGAGATTGCACTTGAGGCGACTGTTCCATTTGGAGTACGATCGGGGGACAGTAAACCTAGAGAAGAATTCTGAGGGCGGCCGCGGCGGAGATGACCAATCGACCTCACGCAGAGCTTCGATCAGATCCTCTGCGGTTACGTTTCCCCAGTCCATTTGGCTTTGATCGAAGACGTGATGATGATTCAATCGAAAACTGTTTGCTCGAAACCCTAGAACTACAGAATATATGTATCTAACTCGGGCCTAGGAACAACAAACAGTTTGTCTTGGGAGATTTCGTAACTGTGGGTTTGGAATAAACAAGGATGCTTCTTTGAAAGAAAGGAGACGAATCTGTGAACTTGTCCTTTTTTTCCCCTCTCTTCGTTTTTGGGTTTTCTTTGTGGAGGAAAAAAGGTCGTTTTAAGGCGGAGGATGGCAAAGGAGCCGTCAGCCGTCAAAACAATGGCAAAAACTAGAAAATGTCTGAGCCCGGGTTCGAGCCGGGGGCCTATATTCCGTGAGACTAGTGTGATGACCAACTACAGCACCCAAACATGAGAAGCGAGAACGTTTTCACGGCATTTGCAGTCACACTCCACACCACAGGACTTAGAAAAGCTTGAGGGTGCAAATTCTTGATCGGAAATATTTAAATCGTTACGGTATATTTTTTATTAAAAAAAAATTAAATTGTAATCCAAAAATCCATGAAAGTTATTAGAAGGTTTTTTGGCAAAAAGATGATTAAACAGAACAATTAGAAGCCATTATAAGTTAGTAAATTTATGCAATTACCTTTAATAAATCGTTACTTTTATGAGAGTTAAAAAACTAGAAGATCACACCAAATTTTAACACAAGACCCTTTTGCGCTTGTCAAAAATAACTCGTTCTATTTGCATCTTGATTTAGTAGACAGATGCAAATTGTTGCTTTAATATTTGGGAAGTCAAATGCACTGGAAAAAAAACAATGTCAAGTGCACTGAAGAGAACTTCTTTTTGTTCGAATCTACAAGAGGGGCAACAAATCCATTTCCAAAATTCACTTATTCCATTCCTTAACATATAATTATGGGCATATTTGGATAGACTATTGTTTGCAACCCAATCCTTTTATTTTGATTGCATTATAAATATTACTGCTTTTTGCACACTCATGTATGTGTAACAAAGAGATGTATAATATTTATGATAAATGAATTTTTTATTACCAAAGCAAATTTAATCTCTCAAACTTCTTTCACATAACAATCGTTATAATATTTAATGTTAGTTATGTTGAAAGTAAATAGTTAAAGTAAAGCATGTTTTCAAGACACCTCTAACTATAAAGTTTTGGTAGTTAAAATAAAGGGCAAATTATCTAATTGGCCCTTTAACTCTTTGTCCAGGTAAAATTAAGCCCCTCATCTATTTTTTGATGACTTTAAGCCCTTGAACCTGTAAAAGTGGGAAACCGTGGCCCTTTTAGCCAGTTTCTCCGGTTTTGCAACCGGAGGACCAATTCACACGAATGCAAGTGTGCTTCTTCAAAGGGCATTTTTGTCCGCATATTCTAAACAAAAAGGGCACAACTCCTCCCTCCTTTCCATTTTCCGAACCCAACCCAACCCAACTGCTAGTCGAAACTTCACAGCAACAATGGAGTGGCAAGAGAAAATCTTTCCTACATTTTCCTTACCCATTTTCATCTTCCCTTAAGGATCTTTGCGGAGGGAGAAGAGCAAGAGAGAATCAGCACTGTCAGGTTTGGGTATCATCGAGATTGAAGCAACAAGGAGTGGCAAATCAGGCCGGAAAATCATCGACATTGAAGCAAGAGAGAAGTCTGAAAGGAAAAAAAAAGGGGGGAGAAGGTAAAAGCTTTGTGAAGGGAAGGAAAAAATGCGCAAATATCGCGGTCCTCTGCTTCGTACTTGTCGTTGTGGTAAAGTCACGAAGATGATTACTTCTTGGACTGATAGAAATCCAGGAAAAAGGTACGCCGTTTGCTCAGAAGAAGTTGGTGGCTGCGGGTATTGGAATTGGATTGACGA
Organism: Coffea eugenioides; assembly: GCF_003713205.1. Lineage (NCBI taxonomy): Eukaryota > Viridiplantae > Streptophyta > Magnoliopsida > Gentianales > Rubiaceae > Coffea > Coffea eugenioides. The sequence goes on along the minus strand of NC_040040.1, from coordinate 3,023,964 downwards.
CGAGATGTGCCGTCGTTCTATTGAGCTGATACCAGGCCTTCTAAGGAGGATCAATGCAACAGAAAAGCAAAAAGACGAATTTGAAACTGCAGCCGCGAGATCCGAGGCAAAAGCTGCCAAGTTGAAGGCAAAATTGAGAGAAACAGAGAAGCAGCTGCGGTGGCAAAAATGGTTGAATAAGTTCCTTGTAAGGGTTTTTGTGGTAAGTTGGTTGGTTGCTGTAATAATGGTGCTTACAGAGAAAAAAATTGCAGGTGGAGTCTCTCTTGGGATGCTCCAAATTGGGAATAAATGTAATGGGATTATGCAAATTGAAGATGATACATGAAGGGCAGTGTGTAAGTGTAACATATTGCCATCGGTACTGCCAGTTTTGAGGACCATGGATGGAGCAAATGGATCTATGGTGTATGATGCAGATGGTTAGGGAGAAGTATATTGTATTGTTTAGCTTAAACAAGTCTTTGTTGTACCCACAGATTAGTGTAAAAGCGTGGTTGAACCCAATCAATGCTAACTGTAATTTTCGGCAAGTAATGTGATGAGAATTATTTATCCCAATTCGCATGTCATGGGCTTTGTTAGATGTATTTGATTTATCTAGTCAACAAAAACTGCTATACCAAACCATACAAATATAAGATAGCAACTGCATAACATTAGAATATAATTAGCAAAAGGAAATTACAATGATGTTTGCTTGTAAATACAGTCAACAATCACTTTCATAGGAAACAAACAAATACACAAAAAGCAGTGACATGTGTCCATACTGCTAGATACCAAGCACATGCACATGCTTTGATTCCCCACAAAAGCCTATTCAAAAAAATATCATTTATAGTTTCAACATTCTAGTTACATTCATTTACAGTCAACAAAATCACACAAAAATATTTGCAGGTCCAGCAATACTTCAAGCACTTGTTCCAGATGGACCCTTTCCTCTTCCCCTTCCCCTGCCTCTTCCTCTTCCTCCACCTCTTCCCTGCCAATTTCCAACATTGAAAGGTGGATCTTTACCCAAATAAGCATAGTTGAGATTAATAAAACCTTTGTCTGCTTCTGTCAGTGGCCTTTTTGATGTACTTCTCTTGTGCCTATGAACTGGTGGTCTTGAGGTGGATTGCTGGGACTGAGGTTGATGTGTTGGTGGCTGCTGAGAAGGCTGGGACTGAGGTTGATGTGTTGGCTGCTGCTGAGTTTTTTGCTGATTTCTTTGTCCCTGATTCTTGCTTACCTACATATTAAAGAAAGCATTTCAGATCACAAAAAAAGGTCACAAACAGGCTGAAAGTTATAATGAAGTGCAAACGCACACGTTGTCTTTTTGTTGGTGCTTCGTGCTGCTGCTGATTACATGGTTGTCCAGTAGGTGGTGGTTGTTGAGAAGGTTGCTGTTCAGTAGATGACTTAGGAGGATTCTTGCAAGTTTTAGCATTATGTCCAATCCCTCCACACTTTCTACAGTGGATTACAACCCTCTTTCGCAACCTTTTGCCATGATCTTTTCCTTCTGTAACATCTCTCTTTCTAGCTTTCTTTAGCTTACCAGGTTGAGTGACACTTGCTGGTGGGTCCAACTCCAGCATGTTTGACTGTGGCCACTGAATATCTCCATTAATAGGCTGCAACACATTATCATAGATGGTAAAAAATACCTCCCTATGATAGCATTTAGCCAACATTTTGTAGGGATCCTTTTTAGCTCTATGTAGAGCAGCAATTGCATGGGAACATGGAATGCCACTCAAGGCCCACAAATTGCAGGTGCACTCATTTTTGTCAAGGTCAACAGCAAATTGGGCTCCCCGTGGCCCTTTTGCTTGATAACCTGAGCCAGAATTCCATGTTATTTCCCATTGTGCTGCACGTTTGACCCTTTCTTCCACAATTTCTCTAATGAGTGGTCCACCATCTAACTTGTATTTTTCCATTGCTGCCCTTCTCTTTTGGATCCTTTCCATCAGGTATTCCCTAATAGCCTCCATCATAGAAATAATAGGCTGGTCCCTAGCCTCTAAAATATGGGCATTAAATGATTCACACAGGTTATTAACCAACATATCACACTGTGTATGTTTGGAAATAAAGGCCTTACACCAATGTCGAGGGTGTGGTCCCTTCTTCACCCATGCATGTGCTTCTTTGTCATAGGCTTCAAGGTCATCCAAGGCTTGGTTGAAATGTTCAACTGTTGTGGTGCTTGCTATATGCCACAATCGATCCTTTAAACCTAATCCTGGATATTTTTTCTTGAAATTCCTATACATGTGTTGAACACAGTATCTGTGTTCAGAATTTGGTAGAACCTCTGCGAGTGCTCTGTCCAGTCCCTACAAAAAATATCACAACAGGTATAAGTTAGATATCCAAGCCAAGTGGTGAGTTTGAGGGCAACAAGTATGCTATATTAAAAGTTCAGGGGCTTGTTTTTACCTACACTAAAAGTTAAGGGGCTTAAATTCTGCTATACAAAATTAAGGGGCTTATTTTTACCATAGATTAAAAGTTTTAGAGCTCTCATTAAGCTTTTACCTTCTGCTGGTCAGACATGAAAGTATAATGTCCCTGGTTCTGTATTTTCAGGTCGCCACTCAAGAGGGTTAGGAACGATCTCCATTGCTCCGTGGCCTCCTTTTCAACAGCTGCCCATGCAACTGGCCAAAAGCCATTGTTGGGATCCACTGCAATAGCTGTCAACAGCTGGCCTGGGTATCTACCTTTAATATGACATCCATCCAAACACAAAATAGGTCTGCACCCATCTTTAAAGCCTTTCTTCAGTGGGCCAAGGCAGCAGTACATCCTCATGAACCTTGGATTACATCCAGGTTCTCTAAATGGAGTGAACATAACCTCCATTGTACTGCCAGGATGAGTCCTTTTAATTTCTTCACAATATTGCCATATTTTCTTGTATTGTGACTCAACTGACCCCTTGATCTTCTCTATAGCTAGTATCTTGGCCTTAGCTGCAACATGCTTAGATACTTCTGCCTGGTAGTCTTCATGGACTGTTTGCCTTAACTCTCTTGTTGGCAGATTGTTATTTGATCTTATCCTCTCTACATACCTGTCAGACAGCCACTTGGCTGTAATATTCTTATTTTTCCATGCATGGCTGCATGTTTCATGGACATCATGCAGAGTCTTTACTACCAAGTCCTTTGTGCCCAGAGCCTTTTCTATTGAAGCAAATACAAACCATTTACATGGTTCCCTACACTTGGCCCTCACCCTGGTGGGCTCATTTTTACTGGTCCAAACAGGTTTACCCATCCTAATTCCATACTCAGTCACAGCAGATTTGAATTGTGCTCTTGACTCAAACTTCATCCCAATCTCGAATTTGGGATCCCTGAGGAATTTCTCTAGGACAAAGTCTTTGTATCTCCCTTTGAATTCATCATCTGATGAGTCATTGTCACTGCTCAGGTGATCAGGGATGTAATCTTGTTGGAGTGAATCTATATCCTCTGGTCCCTGGCTAGTTTGTTCTGCTGATCTGGTTCTCTTTCTCCTAACTTGTTTCATTCTCGCACCTTGCTGTTGTTTTTCCAGGTCAGTTTCTGTTTGCCTTCCACAAACATTCTCCTGTTCTGAACATTGCGTCTGGTCAGTTGTTTCATCTCTCTGCTGTTGCTGTGAAGTTTCACCACAGCCATCAGCATTCGAATTCAAAATGTGCAGCATAATCTCTTCACCACCATAGTCATTGGCACCACTAAATCTATCATTTTCTTCCTCTACTTGGGATTCAGATTCATCATCTATGTTTTCACCCTCTGCTTCATGTTCACCTTGCTGTTCACCACCATAGTCAGCTTCATGTTCACCCTCTGCTTCATGTTCACCTTCGTGTTCACCACCACCATAGTCAGCTTCATGTTCACCCTCTTCTGTCCCAACATTACTAGCTGCATGAGTGCTTTTTGCTGTTTTTTCACCCCCTACTTTTTCAACCGTATCTACACCTTCTACTGCCCTAACATTACTATCCCTTTGACTGTTTTTTGCTCTTTTTTCACCCCATACATTCCCAACCATACAATCCCTTCTACTACTCTTCTCAGTACCTACATATCTAGTTATGCATTCTTCCTCATCTACTTCCTCTATGACAACTCCAGTTTTCTTTTTCCCCTTGTCTGGTGACTCTATTATTACAGGATTTTTCAGTTCTTCAATTTCTGGGTCTGTCAGATGATGGCAATACACTTCCATCACCTTGAATTTATATGCCCAGTCACAGAATGTCCTAACATGGGTATCAGTAGACAATTCTCTCAAACCAGTCCTCATGTCTGCAACTGGTTCAAGGTAATAGTATAAAATGGTTGCATTACGATGACCAACTTTTCCAACCATTTTATTCAACTCATGGATTGACATACGTTCAGCATCACACATATCTATGTAGGCCACTTCTCCATTCTCATAACTGACATAATTTTCCCAATTTATTCTTCCCCCATGGTGTAATCTTATGCTAAATATTTCACATTCTGGATCTGCATATCAATATGAATATATTGTTTCAATACAAGTTGGGCTACAACAAATGCAGATAAATATACTATTCAAATTCAAATATAATTAATTAAAATTTCAATTTCTTTTTCACATGCTTTTTAAAAAAGTAACCCTAATGTAATGCTTAAATCGAAGTTAAACAATAAAAAAGTTCCAACTTTTAATGAAATGCTAATTATTCGTAAATTCCTACACTTTTTGAACAACTAAACAACAAACTTAGGTGCCCACCACCATACCCCCACATCTAGGACCACTGGCACGTCACTTTCAGTAACCCCCACCACCAAAATTTTACTCTCTTCACCCATCTGACCACTAAATATGCTACCTATTTCACATTTAAAGGTTTTCGAACGAATATACATACCATAAGCGAGGACAGGATCAAAGTATTCATTTTCCGGCCTGATTTGCCACCCCTCCATTGTTGCTTCAATGTCGATGATACCCAAACCCGACAAGTAGGAATTAACTCTCTTGCTCTTCTCCCTCCGCAAAGATCCTCAAGAGAAGATGAAAATGGGTAAGGCTGTTGCTGTGAAGTTTCGACTAGCAGTTGGGTTGGGTTAGAAAAATGGAGGGAATGTGGAGGAGTTGTGCCATTTTTGTTTAGAATATGCGGACAAAAATGCCCTTTGAAGAAGCACACTTGCATTCGTGTGAATTGGGCCTCCGGTTGCAAAACCGGAGAAACTGGCTAAATGGACCACGGTTTCCCACTTTTACAGGTTCAAGGGCTTAAAGTCATCAAAAAATAGATGAGGAGCTTAATTTTACCTGGACAAAGAGTTAAAGGGCCAATTAGATAATTTGCCCTAAAATAAAATTAGTTTTATAAGGGTAAAATTGAAAGTTCAAAAAATGACAGATAGTATTTACACCAAATCTTCCTCCCATCCCCTTATACATTGTATAGGTTTTTTTTTTTATATCAATTTTAGATTTTAAAATGTGAACTTCTATTGTCACTAAGAGGTGCAAGTTCAAGGAATGGTTTCTTTAAAAAATAAGATTTTGATTGCAAGCATTGTTTTGACCTTTGGTGACTATTTATTAGGTACACATAGGTTTACTTTTACTTATCGTTAAAAAGATATTTTACCGCCCTGTTTGGAATTTGGATTGCATTTTCTAGCAAGTTTTTAGTAAAAAATTACTTTTCAATCAAAACTTAATGGATCCATAATAATTTGTCAAGAAAGGAAAAAGCCTAGAAAAAAGCCTGCCACCTCGTAATTTCCTGGTAGCATGTTTCCTTCCTGAGAACAAAATTTGAAAATTTGAAAACTTCATGTCAACGTTGCGTCATTAGTCATTACAAGACGGATCATCACCCTCCTGGATTACCAATCAATTACCCTCTCAAAAACGAACTCAATATCCCCCCGGCCCCCACATCCCGCACGATTCACCCGCCTGAAGCAAACATCCCACAGCAACAATTAAAATAAAACAAAATAACGGCAGCCAATATTTATTTCATAAAATTTAATTATTATATTGAACGACACGGCATTAACATCATCATCAAAGATTAGACTCTACTTAAACCTCCATTAGTCTCATCTCCGACCACAAATCACAGTTCGCCAACCATCAACAGTCAGAAGCACAACGGTTAAGAGCCGTAAGCTTGGGAAAGAAAAAAAAAATGCTGAGAAAGGAAGCGTTAGTAGGTTATTTGTTCTAGCTGGAAAATCTGTGAATATTGAAGCTCAATACGTCGCCGTTGTGCTGGGCTGCTGTCAGTGAAATCAATTGCTGCCGCTTAGGGTTTTGGAGTTGTATTCTGATTGTAAGTTAGTAAAATCGATGGCTCAACCGATGAGCAGAGGAGGAAGGTTCGTGGTGGGGGAATATGTGGTTGGGCAGCAAGTAGGAGCGGGGTCGTTCTCGACGGTATGGCACGGGCGGCACCGGGTCCACGGCACCGAAGTTGCCATCAAAGAGATCGTGACGGCTCGATTGAACACCAAACTCCGGGATAGTTTGAAGTCGGAGATTGTTATTTTGAAGAAGATCAATCACCCAAACATCATCCGCTTGCACGACATGATTGAGGTCCGTACACAAATCGCCCCTAATTTACATGCAACAACTTTTAATAAATACTGCGCACAGTTTTATCCTATTTCTTAGGAAGGAACTTGCTCTGATTAGCTCTAGCTTATGGTTTGAGATACACGTAGAAAATGTGAATTTGCACTGGAGATTTTCAAAGGAGGATATCAGTTGATCCGGAAGTACGGATATTGTTGTTTTTCCGTCAATAGACTGAGATTGGACTACCAGGGTTGAGATAATCTGAATTGTTGTCTTCTTGGTTTATCTTTCGTGCCAAAGAAACTTAAACATTCTATTGCCTGTTAGTAATTTAGAAAGGAGTTAACCATTTAAAATAACGTCTAATTAGGCGTCCATTGCTTAGAAGTTTGTCGTTTATGTGTTCTGTTAGCAAATGTTGCAAGATCATGAAACTTAGAGAATGGACTGGAGTGGAGTGGAGTGCTGCATCCACTGCTGGGGATGCAAGTTAAAGAGTATGAAATGTAACTGTTATCTCTTCATTGCTTTGAGATCCATTCTCGTTTTTGATGTTAACTAATGCAAAGAATGAGTATTGAATACTCAACTGAATCAAAATCCAGCTAGATTATGGAAACGTAATTGTACTTTGGGCTTTCCTTTCCGTGATTAGATCTGACGCTTGCAATGCACATTAACAGGATTCAAGCATTAACTTCTGTTACTGATAGCTCCAACTTGACTTGTAGCCACGTGACTAGTGGCAGTATCTCAGATGCATCCAGAAACGATACTATCTTCTTTTCTTTGCTTGAGCAGTTGAGTTGGATCTGCATTTCTTTGTATCCTTCAAAGTAGCATGGTGTTAGGTTGTTACTATGTCTTTACAGATGTTATACAGCATGGGTTGGAAACACCACATTAATTGCCAATTTCTTTCTTTCTTTTTTTTTAAATATTATTATGCATGATAGATATTTTGGAACTGAGCTCAAGAAATTGAACGAGGTCCATATCTTTTGCTTTATTCTTATCTAAATCAGTTCTTCTGGATGGAATATAGGATTCTGGAAAGATATATATCATTCTAGAATACTGCAGAGGGGGTGACCTTTCTGTTTACATCCAAAAACGTCAAGGAGGAATTCCAGAAGCAACTGCTAAGCACTTCATGCAGCAACTGGGTATTCCTCATTCTCTTTCTTGCTTTTTGATCTACTAGCATTTATTTTTATTGTGAATGTTATTATTCTTGTATTTTTTTTTTTTTAATTTAATGTTAGGATGATTTGTGTTTTCACATACCGCAGCTTCTGGGCTTAAAGTACTTCGAGAGAACAACCTAATTCACCGAGACCTGAAGCCACAGGTTTGCTCCCCGATGAAATTTTGCTTTTCAGTGTGTTACTTGTAACTCAAATTACTCACTTTGAAGTAAGGAAACTGTTCATGATTTTTGTTGAACTGTCTTGACTTTCTTCTAGGAATGCTGATGAGATTATCTTAGTCCTTAGAATGAGTGCGCAAGGGCATTTCAAGTTTAATGCAAGTTATTTTTATTTGTGCACATTTTCTGGAACAGAATCTATTGCTTTCTACAAATGATGACAAATCCATCCTGAAGATTGCTGATTTTGGATTTGCAAGGTAAAGTAATTCTCAGACATGTAAATGTCATGTCTATTGTCCATTACCTTGATGCATGCACTAATCAGTACTCTGAATGCGTGACTGACCTAAACTGATGCCTCATTCCTATATGAAGCACATACCATTTCTCTTGTCCTCTTAACAATATCTTTCTTCTTTTTTTTTTTTGGGGGGGGGGGAGGTGAGGGGGAGGAGGGAGTTGGTCCTGTTGTGTCTAGTTGAAGCAGCTGGCTTTGTTACTGGATAATCATCATGGCAATGTAATAGTATTTGATTAAATGTATGTTTGCTTTTTCCTATTTCTGTAGTTGTAATTCTGAGACAATAAACTCAATGTGGCTGTTGAGAATTTATTCTCATGTTTATAACATCCTATTGTCGAGTACCACTTTTAGGATACATTAGGTTTGGGGATGACGTAGAATGATGCCAGATTGGATTACAATTTTTTTTTAAAATTCTACTGTAGATTTATTTTTTTTATCCTGCAGCCGTTAGCCCATTTAGATTTCTAATTGCCTCAATCATGGCTTAAGTTATCTGGTTGGGGAAGAAATTTTTGTCCCAGGATGAGGAATGGTGGGATTAACATTTAAAAATGATGTTTATGCCCTGTCCTGCGTAGAAGATGACTCTGAAAAGAGTTCTGTTCAGTATAGTTTATAAGCTTTTTTATATTGGTTTTGTCTTATTCTCCCATGGAAAACTGAATGAACTTGGCAGAGTTAAATTGAACAGGAGATTATGGGTGCCCAATCCTGGGACTCTTGATAGTTGGATTTTTATGGTTTCCTTGCAACCTATAAATTAAAAGTATAGTGGTTTTATACTGGACAGATAATTTGGTCTAGAGTCCAGTTAAGTGGTGATCTTATGATCAGTTCACAAATTGCAGCAGTTTTGGCAATCTTTTGGAAATAACTCAGTGGCTCTTGATTTTTTCTGAGAACTTGGAGAGACGAGATGAAGAGAGAATTTCCTGACACCTGATAAAAAGGATTAGTTAGCCCTATCATAATAGATGCCAAACAGTTCTGCAGGTTCATGCACAGATCAGGAGATCCTCAATTCTTAAGGAGATGTTAGACAGGCATTTCTGGGTTTTGCCTTTACATGGACAGCTGCTAAGACAGGTTTCTTGTGCAGCTGTATGAGGGTCCCGTGATTAAATGCTTGGGAAGATGTAGGTTCAGAGAATTTCATCTGTTTGTGCAGATAAGCTATTCCTGTTTATCAAACATGTGATCTTGATCTTCCTTTGGAGCAGCTGTACCATGATACATCTGATTTTCCTTGGCTTTGTTGTAGAATACTTGGCACAATGTCTCCATAATAACAGAAACTACCATATAGTCTTTCTTGGTGTATAAAATGTAACTGAATGTTCATGATTTAGAGGCTAGGAATAAATATTTATTTTGCAGTATAAGAAATATTGGTTTTTCTGGTCAGGTCCCTGCAACCTAGAGGGCTTGCTGAAACCTTATGTGGTTCACCGCTTTACATGGCTCCGGAAATAATGCAACTCCAGAAGTACGATGCAAAGGTGAATTCTGATTTATATAGATGCCAGATGTCAACCTTCATGTAATCTATTGACTTTGGCATGAAAATGCAGGCAGATCTTTGGAGTGTTGGCGCCATTCTATTTCAACTGGTGACTGGAAAAACCCCATATACAGGAAACAACCAACTACAGGTTCAACTTCTTATCTAATTTTTTCTACTTCTGAACTAGTTCTACTTTTTATTTTTATTATCTTTTCATTATCTTATTTAATATATTGCATTATACCATTTTCTAACCTACTTCTGACATTTCTGCAGTTGTTCCAGAACATCGTGAGATCAACTGAATTGCAGTTTCCCCGAGACATAAAGGATTTGAGTCCTCATTGCATAGATTTGTGTCGGAAATTGCTTCGTCGTAATCCAGGTACCGTCCAGGACTTTTGACGACATAATTAAATAACCCAAAATGCACAAGAGCTATTACTCTGGGTCAGAGTTGCTCATGCACAATGAAACGCTGAAACTCTTTGCTGGAATACCAAGTTTATTTGACCACTATCAATAGTTTTAATTCTATCATTTTCCTTCAGTGGAGCGATTGACATTTGAGGAATTCTTTAACCACCCCTTCCTTTCTCAAAGGCAAGCAGATGAATTGTTGTGGTAATCATGATTATGAATTTAAGTAGTTGTGATTTGGGTTGACAAGGTTTACTTGTCAAAATGATGTACACGACTTTATTAATTAGTTCAAAATTATTCTGTGCAGGAATATGAGACGACAGAAAAGTATAGATGGTTTTCCTCTTTGTGAACTGAATCCTGTGGGGAAAACCGAAGAAATTGCTCAAGAAGATTTACCTTTTAGTTTAGATGATGATTCCAGTGGTCCTGATGGGAGTCCCTCTTTTGTTGGGGTGTCCCCAATTAAATCTACATATGGATTTTCTCTTGATGCAAAAGCTGACAGAAAGGAAGCTTCTAAAGCTGCAGAGAAGATGGATTTTGCTTCCAATTATGGTAGTGTCAGTCATAAACCAGAAGCAACTATGTTTAATATTGGTGGTCTGAAACTTTCAGAAGGAAAGCTGAAAGAGTCTCTTAAATCCGTGGATCCTGCACCGGCAAAAAGTCACATAAAAGGTGCTTCTTTCTAATTGTCACTAGACACACTCCTATTTCCATACAAAGATAGGGATAGAGATAGATAAGCGTCAAATTTCCTGGAGCTATATTCAGGTTTTGAGAGAATATAAACCTAAAAATCATTTTATTCACATGGGTTGTAACAGTGGCAGATTCATTGGAGTTGATTGATCAGGAGTATGTCCTGGTACCTGGTCCACCATTGGATGTGTCTTCTTCACCTGTTATTTCTACTCTCAAGAATGTGTCTTCCAAACCTGGCAGTCCACCACAAGTTTCTGGAAACATAAACCTCATCTCAACTGCCCCAATGCCAATTGTTGGTACAGCAGCCAATAAGGTGGGTCATATTGAAAGCTTTGAAAGTCACGGCTCTGCTCCTGGGACTTCACAAGAATCTATGGATGTAGCTGACACATTAGAGCAGCCATCAGCTGACTGCATCACAAGAGTAAGATCCTTAAAGTGTTGTGCATCTGCCATCAGAGAACTAGTAAATGAGAAGGTATTTTCCGTTATCTTTTATTAATGTGGAAAACTACACAAGGATTCCTGCCTCTCATGTTAGAGTTATACAATTGATCAGAAACCTTCTTGTTGTTTTTAGTTTTACTGTTTCCGCGGTTGTCATGTGCTTGATTAACTTGTCATATGCCTGCCTCTCACTTTCGATTAATTTGGGAATGTTTTGTACCCAATTCATCATAGCTTACAAGGTGGAAGATTAGATGATCTGAGGAAGTTGGAAAGAGGTCTGTTCATATTTTATTTTCTTCATCTGTGCCTAGCTTGAGCATAACGGTCTTACTAGCCCGTTTAAGTTTTGACAAGCTGAGTGTAAAGTTTTTGCTTCGGGTACTCATCTTCTTGCCGTTGTCCGTACTTGCTAGCTAAAGGTTTTACTTTAATTTTCATCGGATCATTCAAATTTTGAGGCGCAACTGCCATACCTCTTAGAAAATGAAGGACAAATATTGTAGGAGTTTTCCATGTTAAGTGACAGTAATTATAATTTTGATGCCAATGCTGCTGGCTATAATGCTAATGATCTCAACTGTTGAACTACTATGTAGTAATGGTGATATGTGAACTATTGCACATGCTGAATGCTTGTATTAATGTTTCTGACCAGTCATATGACTCAGTAATCTTCCTTGATGTCAAACCCAGTCTCACTTTTAGGATTGGTGGTTTATTCTCTGCTACACGACTACTATCCTCCGAATTTGCATCTTGTCTATGCTAATGATTGCATCTGGTTAAAAAGCTTGAGGCAGGTAAGCAGCTGGAAGCATTCTCAGTTCAGCTTGTGATTCTTGCCATATGGAAGCAAGCATTACACATCTGTCATACACGAGCTGCATCTGCTATGGAGGGAAGTCCAACACCTGATTCTACCAGATTGAGGGAAATGACGAAGGAACAAGACGGCCTTGATATTCATGAAGATCTTGATGCAGCTGACACTCTGGGTTCTCAGCATATTTGCTCTCAGATTGAGAGAGCGTTTCTTCTTGAAGTTGGGAATGCTGAGGAACTTGCAAAAATTGTAGAGCCTGGTATTACATGTTACCAAGGTTTTTCTCCTTTTAAATATTTTTCATTAAGATTATAAGGTGTTTCTTCTCCTGAACCATTGTTGTTACATGTATGGTATATTTCCTCTCATTCTTTGTATCAGCTGAAGTCCTTAATTATCTTCTTTTTGGTTGTCTGAACCTATTTTAAAATCAGAGGAATCTAAGCAATAATGGACCTTAACAATGCCGTAGAAAGCCAAACTCCCCAGTTGGTTGGCAATTGTTTATTTTCATAAGTTTGTGATATTTAATATTTACTTCTAGTTACGAGATACATAAACTTGTTGGTAACAACACTAAAAGGAGCTCTAATTTTCACAGATGTTGATGTCTATTAGTTAGACAGGGAAACTGATTCAGTGGAATGAGCTTTTCTTTTAATCTAGGTGAACTTCTAGATCCTTTTGATGTGCCTATGCCGAAGTTATATTCAGCTTTCTGTGATTTCAGGAAATACAGAGATGCCAGATGCAATGGAGACAATATTCCAATCTGCCCTTGCTCTGGGCAGACGCGGAGCTGTAAGTGATTTCTTCTCTCTCTCTCTCTCTCTCTTTTTATTTTTATTTTTTATTTCCATATCAAAGTCTAGGGGACTTATTGATTAGTATATGACTGTCTAATCTAATTTCTGCATGGTAAATCTTTACTTCATCTCCTTTAAGCTAGATATCAGCATCAGATGGCAGATCCAGATGGTCTTGCATATAGGCTTTGCATAATTCTAGCCCTCTATAGCTAAATTCAGCCTTTGAATAGTTTATGATCTAAGGTTTTTGAGTCATTCTCATGTGGGCCCAGTTGAAAACTGGTGTCTTTAAGTCCAATTTAAGTTGATCTTGCATCTGCGAAACCCATAATTTCCTGTTTAAAACTCCAGTGTCTGAATATGTTTCTTGGATCTTTGATGTTCTTATGTTGATTTTCTTGTCATTCTCTGTTTCATCCACCTCCCACCCAGAACAACCACCCATCATGGCACCTGTTTGGACCATTCCTGGATATACATCCGCAAAAGATATAGACACATACAAAGAAAACACTAGCCTTAATGCATTGCATACTTTGGAGTGTACAATGCCATAAGTATAATGGCTCCATTATAAAAAGAATGAATTGGACAATAAAAACAAAAAGTAGCAGCTTGGATTGATTGTGTTTCCCTCACAAATGTTCTTAAAGTAGTATGATTTTCCTATGCCCGAGACTTCGTGGCTTTTTAGCAAATTCTGTTATTCTTTGATCCTGTAGTGCAGAGAAATATGGTCTGTCTAATATATTTGCAAAGCACAAAATATAGATAAAATTAAGCCGTCAAGTGCAAAGATGTATATGTAAATATGCTGCTCTAAAATTAAGAACATCATATACGGCAACACCAAAAGCATTATATTGTCTTATAAGATGAAGTATAAACACAGTGGATTTGGAATTCTATCCTTTAGCTGTAAAATCTACTCCAAATGGCAGGATGGATTTTTGGTCACAGAATAAGATGAAAAATTGCCTACAGTTTAAAATATGATAATTGCAGAAACATTCAACAGTTTATTCTTTTTTTTTTCTTTTATTTGTCAAATAATGCTCCCTCCCGTATGCCTTGCAGGTAGATGAATATATGGGTCGCACGGATGATGCTGTGGTGTTTTACTCTAAAGCTGTGCGCTTGTTAGTATTTCTTCTAGTGGAAGCACCTTCCCTTATTTTGAATCCTCCGTTTTCTCTGACAGATTCAGACCGTTATAGGCTTCAAAGTTACATTGATGTCCTGAATAACAGGCAAAGCATTTCAAGGTCTCAAAGGATGGCCCTTCTGAAGGGCGGGGACCAGCAATGCTCCTCCTGATAATTGTATATGATCTTCAATCGCCTGTTAACATTCTTTGTCTGTATAGCTATTCTTCGAGTCACACATTTAATCAATTTGTATGTAAGGGTATGGTTGTTTATTTTGCCTGTTCTTTAGTTTAAATCATACAAACAACTTGTATATAGAACTATATATGTGGCATACATATATGTGCTCCTCATTTTCTCCGTATAATTATGGTTTCCGCAAATTGTAGGGATGACGGACCTCCTGCCAAAATATCTCTTATACGGACAGTTACATATTTCAACTTTTTGTGAGAAAAATATTTTCTTACCAACTAAATTAACTTGCATTGGTGGATGTGGTAATTTATTGATGTATAAAATTTGATTTTGATTGTGAACGGTAACAGTTCAAACTTTTGGTGGTTAATTTTTTACAGGTTGTTTGAGTGGATGATTAGCATTTGTAGTGGAGATTAAAAATTACTTTGATGTTAAAAAAGGGGTGTGTCAATTCCATTTACAAAGGGGAATAAGGGTACCTAGCTTACAACCAATTTCAGAGATTAAAAAAGACATCATTATCATTTTACACCAAAAAAAGAAAAAATACCACATGTTCCCCACATTAGCAAAGCAAAATGTGCATGAACATCAGTTTGGCGGAAGTGTAATTGTTTTTCTTTTTTCTGTTTTTTGGGACAGCAAGTGTAATTGTTTCGCTTTGGGTCATTGGCTTTTTTTTTTTTTTTTTTTTAATTATCACTACACTGCTGTATTAATTTATTATTCTCATCCCTGTTCGCTGTTTCGCACATGGTCAAATACAAGCGGCTGAAAAGTGAAATGTCAGAGAGTGTATTTAATAATTTATTATTCTCATCCCTGTTCACACACAGTTTCGCCCATGGTCAAATACAAGCGGCTGAAAAGTGAGATGTCAGAGCGCATTTTTTTTTTTTTTTTTTTGTCAAAAATGATTAAATGAGATGTCAGAGCGCATTTGGTTAGTGAATTGTTTGGGATAATTTTGTAAAAAAATATTACAATATTTTTTTTTAATATGACGTACATAAGATCAAAAAATGATTAAAAAAATATGTTAATGATACAAATAAATAAAATTTTGAAAATAATAAAGGATAATATCAAAAACCTCGCTCGAAGTTTCTCTTAATATCACCTAGCATTCTTAAAGTTTTAAAAATATCACTTACCTCCCTTATTTTTTATTATTTGTGTAAAAAAAGTTTTAGAAACCCTAAATTACTCTTTTACTTGTTAAATAAAAATATTCCTAAATCACTTTATTTATTTCAAGAAAACCAGCACCTGAAAAAGAATATCTAATAATACTGTGCACATCTTAATGCTATAATCCATAAAAATATAAATTTGAAAAATAAAAAAGATATTCGCAAAGAAATACACTTGCAATAATTTAACTCTATATACTCAAAATCGATTTTTTATGAATTATATATGCCTTTCCAACTTCTTCTCAACTCGTGCTCAAATTTTCAAATTGTATTGATCATTATAATAATCAACTCAAAATAAGCAAATATATCATGTGCAATTTTATCACAATCACAAAAGATAAAAGATAAATAAAATTTAGTTTATTATAATTTATAAATAAAATATTGCATAGTTATCCAAAAAATGAGTAAGAGAGAATGTTGGAGATAAGAAAAGGAGAAAAAGTGACTTTTATTTCTTCTTGTTTTTAAATTTTTTTTTTGAATTCCATTCATTTGATATGTGAATTATGTATCAATAGAGGATTGATATAGTTTTTTTACAATTAGTAGAGGAGGTAAGTGATTTTTTAAAATTTTAGGGATGACAAGTGATATTAGAAGAAACCTCAAGATAGATTTCTGATATTATCCCAAATACTAATCCAGTTAGATGGGAAAATTTATCAGCATGGCCTCAAAGTCTCAAGATCGGGTTCAAATTAGGTTCGCTTTCCAAATCTCCATTTTCAACAAGCATACACCCGCAGACGCTGAAGGGTCAAACACATGCAAAGGAACGTTGACCGAGGAATAGTACGAACATTATCCTGCGGCCCACAAGGCCGCGTCATAAATTTGTCGATTTTCTTCCACAATTAAGTAGTAAGTACATGACATGATCTCCACGCTGAAGTCAACCACCAGATTTCTTGAAATTTATATGTGTCTGCTATATATTGGTTGTGATCTGGGCACGAATTTTTTGAAATCTAAAATGAGGAATCAGCTGACTTCCTCATCGTTGCATTCTTTGTGCTTTCTTCTTAGTATGTCTCTGTTCTTCCATTCTACAGCTTCAGAAGTGGGGAGTTACTTGGCAAGAGGTGCAACTCTCTCTGTGCAAGATGAGAAGGGATTCATCAGATCCCCAGATAAGTCATTCACTTGTGGGTTTCTCGGAGATGGAAGCAACGCTTATTGGTTTGCAATCTGGTTCACCAATTCAAGAGACAAAACAGTGGTTTGGATGGCTAACAGAGACAGGCCCGTTAATGGGCGCGGCTCAAAGCTGTCCCTCAGGCGAAATGGAGCCATGGTCTTGACAGATATCGATGGCATAGTTGTATGGCAAACCAACCCCACCTCGACTGATGTGTCTAGAGCAGAGCTTCTTGATTCCGGCAACCTTGTTCTCAAAAACTTCAATGGTGATATGCTCTGGCAGAGCTTTGATTATCCTACCGATACTCTATTGCCTACTCAAAAATTCACCAAGAATAAAAGGTTGGTGTCTCCCTTGAGAAAAGGAAGCTATGAATCTGGTTACTTCAATTTGTATTTCGACAGCGACAACGCTTTGAGATTGATTTATGACGGGCCTGAGATATCGAGTATATATTGGCCTAACCCCGATTTTAATGTATACGTGAATGGACGAACAAACTGGAACAGCACAAGAATTGCTGCTTTGGATGATATAGGCAGGTTTACGTCAAGCGATCAGTTGCAATTCAATGTCACTGATGCGGGTCCAGGGATCAAACGAAGGATGACAATTGACTACGATGGAAATCTCAGAGTCTCCAGCTTGTTCAGTTCAACTGGATTGTGGGAGATATCCTGGCAAGCTCTTGCACAACCGTGTGCTGTTCGCGGGCTGTGCGGAAGAAATGGGATTTGTGTCTATTCCACCACGGGGATGGCCAAGTGTTCCTGTCCTCCTGGGTTTGTGGTTAGTGACCCCAGTGATTGGAATAAAGGCTGCAAGGCCAGATTCAACCTCAGTCGGTCCAATCCTCAGGCAGTGAAATTTGTGGCTATTCCAAACGCAGATTACTATGGTTTTGATCTCAATTCCACCCAATCCATTACATTTGAAGCTTGCAGGAACATCTGCCTGGGGGATTCCAGTTGCCAAGCATTTGGCTACAGGATAACAGGATGGGGAAATTGTTATTTAAAAAGTGCACTTTTCAATGGCTATTTAACTCCGGATTTCCCTGGAACCATCTACATCAAAGTGCCTCAAAGTTTACAAATATCAGAACCGGTAACTCTTCAAGGTTCCGGTCCCATTTGTGGATCCAAGGATGCAGAACTATTAATAGGTTCCTCTTCTATGTATGATGCAGTGGGGAGAAGAGTGAAATGGGTTTATCTGTACTCATTCGCTTCTGCACTCGGTGCAATCGAACTTCTATTTGTTTCTCTGGGCTGGTTTTTCCTGTTCAGGAAAACGGGTGTTCCGGCTACAGTTGAGGCCGGATATCAGATGATAGCAAGTCAGTTTAGAAGATTTGGCTACGATGAACTCAATAAGGCAACCAAAAATTTCAAGGAAGAGCTTGGGAGAGGAGGCTCTGGATCTGTTTACAAAGGTGTCTTGGCAGATGGCAGGGAGGTGGGTGTAAAGAGGCTGGGAGATGTATTTCAGGCTGAACAAGAATTTTGGGCAGAAGTGAGCACCATAGGCAAAATCAATCACATGAATCTGGTAAGAATGTGGGGATATTGTTCAGAGAAGAGACGCAAACTTCTGGTGTACGAGTATGTAGAAAACTCGTCTCTTGACAAGCATCTTTTTAGCAGGAAAAATTTTCTCGGATGGGAACAGAGGTTTGCGGTGGCACTGGGGACAGCAAAAGGTCTGGCCTATCTTCACCATGAATGTCTAGAATGGGTCATCCACTGTGATGTAAAGCCAGAAAACATACTTCTTGATGGGGACCTTCAACCCAAGATTGCTGATTTTGGGCTGGCAAAGCTGTTTCAGAGAGGGGGAGGACCAGGCTCGGAGTTCTCAAGGATCAGAGGAACAAAAGGGTACATGGCTCCAGAATGGGCTCTGAATCAACCAATTACTGCAAAAGTGGACGTTTACAGCTACGGAGTTGTGATCCTGGAGATGGTTAATGGGATTAGGCTCTCGAATTGGGCGACAGATGATGGTGACGAGCAAGAAGCGGAGCTGACCAAATGTGTGAGGATAATCAAGAGGAAAATTCAGCAAGGGGAGGAGTCCTGGATGGAGGATATCGTGGACACAAGATTGCAAGGGAAATACAGTAGGAAGCAAGTGGCAACGTTAATCGGGGTTGGTATTTCCTGCGTGGAGGAAGACAGGAAGAAGCGGCCCACAATGGCTTCGGTGGTTCAAACTCTACTAGAATGCGACGACTATACCACTCTGCCTCAGTAAATCCTGTAGCTTCAGCTTGGAATTGGATGCCCGGCATTTTTGTTCAACTGTAACTAGGAGGAATAGACCGTGCAAGGATGGAGATGCCCAGTTTAGTAAAATAATTTGTACTAATCCAAAATGGATCATTAATGAAATTTGTTTGTTTTTGATGGATTTTGGTAACAAATAAACCAAAATAAAATATTGAACCAAAACTGAGCAAACTTTCATCTAAGTATGTAATCATGTAAAAAATAGTAGGCGCTATTCTCATTAAAGAATCACAACATTAGAAGACTTCATCCAGATTGCCATCTACACTTGCTATTTCAAGGTTAGGTTGCATTATGATTTAGTTATGAGATCCATTAATTTCTTAATGATGTAGCTATTTAAAACATATAAGTATCATCAATGGTTAGATTTTGCTATCTTTCCATGCTCTCAGATCATTTTCAAAATTAGAAAAAAAAAAAGAAAGAAAAAAAGAGTGAAGAAGGAGAGTTAATAAGGTTGTAAGCAAAAAAATGCAAAATAGTAAGAGCCAAAGTGAGCAAGAAACAAAAGATGAAATCAACTTTATATTATTGATAGAAACAAGATATTTCATCCCATCTGACCTTGAACAAAGGTATACGGTAGAATTCCTATAGCCTAATCTAGAGAAAGAGGGAAGGGAGACTCGACGTGAATAAAGACTCCAATGAAAATGATCAATTAAAACCACCACATATTGTGACAATTTTTTGATGAGAGGCAAGGATCGAACCTTTGACCTAAAGGCTTGGTGGTGACCAATGGGCCAATAAATTTCCTCACTTACCAACCTATAATTGCATACAACAAATCCTAAATCTCAATAACATCTACCAACATTTTTGTTCAACTTTAAAAAAGAAAACCCTAGTCAACTCCGCACACGTGAGACGACCGACGTTTTCCACTTGCGACGGCGCCCCGCTCACATTAATTGTCCTTGTACCAAAATCTTACCGCCGCCTTTCCCAGTCTTTAACTAAGCCAAATAAGTGAAGTAGAGGGAAGAGGACCAGGCGGGCTCTCTAAACAACTCCTCTCACGAAAGGCCCAAACATCTCCACTCGCAACTGACAAACCCCCACCCCACTCTCCGCGCGGGCAAAGAAACGACGTCGACTAGTTTCTTCTCGGAGTTACACACTTCCGCCAGTACTGCTAGTACTTGGCACTAGCACTACCATTTAGGGCCTCCCAGCCCACTCTTTTTTTTTTTGTCAAACGGACCTCTTGTTTCTTGCATAATACATTGCTAGTACTATTATTGTTTCTTCAAATTTGCCAGCGCAGTTTGATTCTTCACACTCAATAATATTTTTTATATTTTAAAGAAATTAAAGAATTAGGAGCTGTAGGTTTTCAGCTAGTGAGAGAGTGCTAAGTAATAGTAGTAGTAGTAGTATCATTTATACTCTGATTAATTTTTAGTACGTCACTGGGTGGAAACTTTGGTAATCAGTCGACCTTTCTGCATATTTTGCATACTAGTCTTTAAAAAAAAAAATTTTAAGGAAATCTAGATACCCCAAGTCAGTTATGGGCTGTTCATCTGGATTTCGAGTGTCCCATTTCTTGAATTTGCAAAATGAGGCAGTTTCGAGAAGCCCAAGCTTGAGTGTGATTCTTTCTGATGTTCAAGGGTTTAGTAATACTGGGAAAGAAAACCGCCATTGTCATTCTTTCAGAATAAGGCAGAGGCTTTTCTCTGTGAAGTTGTCGAATCCAGGAGGTGAGCCAGAATGTGGTGCCAGACTGAGTTCCGTACCCAAAGAAACTTGTATATCCTCTCCGGGGAAGGATTTCAAGGTGTCAGACAGTAATTACTTGTCGAAAGATGATAGTGCTCAAAGAAATGTAGACAGCGGAGGTGGTGGACACGGTGGAAATGGGAAATTTCCCGGTGGAGGGGGCAGTGGAGGGGGTGACAATGGGGAGAACGACAATGAAGAAGAGGAGTTTGGGCCGTTACTCAAGTTTGAGGAGGTGATTGGGGAGACTGAGGCTCGTGGAACTAGTCTTCCAGCAGATATGCTGGAGGCTGCCAAGAGCTTGGGGATCAGGAAAGTGCTTCTTCTCAGATATTTGGACCTGCAGGTTTAACCCTCGTCAAAATCAGTTGGTTTTAAAGATTAAACTTATTCTTTAATCGTTTGTGCGGTAATTTCTAGCTTATAATTTTGTAATTGCAGGGTTCGGCGTGGCCTTTGGGATTTGCCATGAAATCATGCTCAATGCTCCGAAATCGAATGTTGGCCGATCCTTCATTTCTTTTCAAAATCGGAACAGAGGTTTGTATAGCTGTTTTATTGGGATTCTTCTGCCCAGAAACTTGTCGGTAGATAAGTTTGCTCTTTGTGGCAACTCATGTGGTAGATAAGTTACACTGCTAGCTGTTAGTACAGATTCATGCGTTGTTGGTTTCCTGTATAATAAGTCATCCTTGTTCTAGTAACCTCTCTTCCAATTTTAGCATAAGTTGACGATAACATCTATGCATTAAGTCAAATTGCCGGTAAGGTAGCGCTTCAAGCTAGTTAACTCTTGAAGTTGGTTTGCTGCACACGTCACTCATAAATCATCTAGTCTAGTATGGCGCTCTCTTCCATGTGAAAGCTTCTAAAATCGAATCTTTCACTTTTCCTGTTTGTTTAATTTCTTTATACTGAACGAATTTGAATGTATTTGATAAGGCACTTAGGCTTCATAGTTTCATTTTTCTGTAGATTGTTATTGATTCTTGTTGTGCAACATTTGCGGAAGTTCAAAAGAGGGGCAAAGACTTCTGGGCAGAATTTGAATTATATGCTGCTGATCTTTTGGTTGGGGTTGTTGTCAATGTGGCTTTAGTTGGAATGCTAGCACCATATGCTCGGATTGGACAATCATCTGCGTCTCAAGGACTTTTCAGTCGCTTGCAGAGAGCTTATGGTGCTCTTCCTAGCAGGTTTTGTCCACATTATCCTCTTAAAATCATTTGCCTGTTAACTCTCTCATAATCCTGATCGAGGCGCATCTGTTAGAGTGGCAATATATGCGCTTGTTTAGTATATCTATAAGTTGGTGTTTTAGGGTAATGAAACAACTTTACCTATCACTTGATACCTGAGTTTCACATCATTTTTTTTAAATTAGTTTAGTGCATACTGAAATGCAGTGTATTTGAGGCAGAAAGGCCTGGTTGTCAATTTACCATAAACCAGAGGATTGGTACTTACTTTTTTAAGGTAAATTTTACATATTTACATAAAGCATGGAAGCGTTTTTCTCTTATATACTCTTCTTATGTATCTGGACTCTAATCACAAAAACCTACTCATTGTTCTCAGGGTATTATGTACGGATTGGTTGGGTTTGGATGTGGCATTGTTGGTCAAGGAATTGCAAATATGATAATGAATGCCAAACGGTATGTTTCTCTGTTGAGATGGTTTCTATACATAAATACATGTTGGTTTATCAAGCTCCTTAAAACATGTCTACGAGACATCAAATTTGTCATTTGCTTGCCCGAGCTTCAATTGATATAGTTTTATTACCTCAAGCATTCTTCTTGAGCAAGTTGAAAGAAGCAACACAAGTATGTCTTTGACTCAGATCTGAGATTTGAGTTTAACCACAATCTAACTGCATTATTAATAAATCTGAATCAAATCTGGAATAAATTCAAGAAAGTACTAACTACTCTGGCAATATTACACAATTCCCTAACTACTGGGAGTGATGATCTGACATTGACAATGTGACGATGAACTTGATCCTTTGGGTCATAACTGGTGCTCTCAAGTCTGAATGACATTAGAAATTGAAACTTGATCTTCACTAAATGTACAACAAAATGTGTTAAGATTTTCAAAGCATTTGTGAATCCCATATGCCTTCTGATCAAAATGGATGCCTTGTTTTTAACTTTGTACGAAAATTGAGGAAGGCTTGTAAAATAAATGCTTGAACAAGTAAATTGAAAAGCTTTTGGGGCTTAGCTAACCTATGCTTATCAACATAGTCAAAAAAGACATGGTACCATTGTCCAGTCATACCTTGTTGCTAAAACTTATCATTTAGGGAAAGCATACATCTTTTTGACCCAGCTAATACAGGAAAGAAATTCATTTTGGATGGGAGGGAGTGCTACAAAAGATGAAGTTAGCCCGTTCACCGGCATTTCTAGCTTTTGATATACCTGTTAAAGATGAAATTAGCTTTTGAAGAGGCAATTTGTTCCTAATTTCAGAGCTTTTTTGTGTCAGGAGCGTAAAGAGATCAGAAGATGATATACCTGTTCCGCCACTACTGAAGAGTGCAGCTCTCTGGGGTATGCCTTTCCTTATTGATGGTGATCCTGCTTCTGGCTGTTGGGTTCATTAACTAATACGCGACTTCAGAGAAAAAATTTAAATAAATAAAACAAAGCAAAAAAGTTTGTGTCTGGATTACTAATTTGCTATAACCAAAAAAATGGAGTTTTAAAACGTGCTGAACTCTTCTGAGCTTGTTGTCTGTGGTGGAAATCAACATAGCTTTCTCAGCTCCTTTATAGAACTGAACTTTCTTGCATTTAAAGAACATTGCGTATATAACTGGAGGAGCAGAACAGTTTTGTAACTGCATTTTTGTTGGTAGTTCCCCGTCCCTTTTCTTCTGTTCTTATCCTTCCCTGCTGTGGCTAAGTACAGATGGGTTTAAGTATGGTACATTCTAAAAATTAAGTTCCTGCAGAATCGGACACCATGACATATCATCTGTCTATGTTCATGCTTTTCAAAGCTTTGATGTGGAGGAGTGGAATGGTAATGCCATATTTTGGTGGTACTGTAGACAGTGTTTTAATTGATCCAACTATAGAAATTTCCTTGTCTGCTGAATCTTAGCTACTTGCTGTTGTGTTTGGGAACCTTAGTGCTTTGCCTAATCGAGCAATAATCAATTTTAATTTTTCACTTTTACTCTTTTTGCAGGTGTTTTCCTTGCAGTTTCTTCCAACACCCGCTATCAGATTATAAATGGTTTGGAGCGCTTGGTAGAAGCATCTCCCGTCGCTAGACAGGTTCCATCAGTTGCAATGGCTTTTACGGTTGGTATAAGATTTGCCAATAATGTCTACGGTGGAATGCAGTTTGTTGACTGGGCCAGGTGGAGTGGCGTCCAATAAATTACCTTTTTTTTTTTCCTTAATAAAAAAAAAAGGAAGCACTTTGTGGTTTGTACCAAATTGTTCAGCTAATTTTGGAAGACCTTCTGCAGGAAGCCGACAGACAACCGGCTGTAGCTTTATTTTAGGTTTAGGTTTAGGTTTAATTAAGTCGCCTCTCTTAATACTAATTAGGATGCTCGCTCATTTGTTTTGTTATTAAAATTTTTACGGTTAAGTCCTGAGCGGCAACTGGATGCATATTTTGTTTCGTCTGTCGACTACGGCTCCACTTGAAAGGGGGTTTGGTTAAAGTTAATGTTCTCATTAGTGGATGGATGCCTAGTTCTGAAATTTTTATAAACAAAACGAATGTGTGTGTGTGTGTGTGTGTGTGTGTGTATATATATTCAATAACCAATACGTTTGGATGGTAAGTTTAACCTCAAAACAGAAAAGAAGAGAAAGAAAGCCTCAAAATCCGTAGGATCGCCCAATACACAAATGGGAAAATCGGTCTGCGATCTGCAGATGAAGATACCAGGAGATTGTAGTATCGAATGACAACACAAACACCCTTCTATGCATCATCTTCCTCCTATAATGCAGTATTGCAGCATGGATCTTACGCTTATTGATCTGTACAACACTGGCGCGGAGCAGAGGATTACGGAAGGGAGTTTTTTGCAAAGATCCTGGCTGGGAACTCTTTGCAAAGCAGGAGCAGAGCATTGCCCAGGCGAGTGAATCTGGGCTACACAGTAGGTAGGAAGGAAGGAAGGAAACACGGGGAAAATTTTAGGACACCCTTGCTGATGGAAAATAATCGACCCATGCCCAATTGCTCGGAGGCCAAACTCCAAAGTCCAGCTGGAGTCCCATTTCCTGTCTCCCGCTGCATCCTCCCTCCCCAGCTCTCTTTTCAGTCTACACGTGTCCTAATCGTTTTATTATGTAAGATTGATTGTAGGATAAAGTAAAGCCTCCTGAAGTCGAAACCTGTCATTATTGGGTCAATGGTCAACAAAAAAAAAAAAAACCTGAATCTTCGTTCCCTGAAAACCCTTCAGCCTTTTTTGTCGCTTCCTTCCCCTACAACCAACCCTATCAGCACAAAGCCTAACATTCACTCCTCCTCAGTCCTCGAATAGGAGGACAGACCTCCTGGACTGCCCTACTACTACGCCCTAATCTATATTCTACCTCCAATCATGCTCCTAAAGGCTACTCAGACTAGTAGTAGTAGCAGTAGCATTCTAAATTATTAAGTCTACTTTGCGTCTTCTTATCCAACAACATTCACCCGACCTGCATTCTTCCTTTCCATGCGAAGGGGATAATGGATTTGCCTCCTCCTCCTGACTTGGGAAAGTGGCGTCGTTAAATGACGCTTCATATGGGCTGGGCTGGGAATGAGGCGGTTGAGGCCCAAATCCAGAATGGAAACCCTCTCTAGTCTCCCGCCTTTACTCTCAAGTCTCATCTCACCCTCTTGGCTTCCCAATAATTATAAATCCCTTGGGACCCCATCCCAAAGACGAAACCTCCTCCCCATTTTTATCCCCCAATCGTCTTCTAAAATCTCCCAACCAAATTACACCGCAAATAAGATTACCCCCCACCAAATTTTTTTTTTTTTTTTTTAAAGCTTTCTTCTTCTTTGAAGAATCCTTCTGGGGCCGAAGCGAACCCCTTATTCTATTCCTTCATCCGTTGCTCTTCTTCTTCTCGAAGTTGAGAAAAACCCGCCCAAAAAGGGCCCCCCTTCTCACAGATAAATCATCACTCATCAAGAAGAAAAGGGAAAAAAAAAAGCAACTCCGAAAGGCGAATACCATGACGAAGATCAACGCCCTACGACGGTTTCTTCTCGCTTGCATCCACCCGGCCTCTACTTCTCCAGTCCACCCCTCCACCACCACCGCCACCGCCACCCCCAAGAAACGCCTCAGCACCTCCCTCCGTGACGACCTCGACGACCCACATTCCCAGCACCACGATAACCAAGTCGAAGAAGACTCCTCTGAGCCTCCCACCCCAACCACCATCGCTCCGCCGTCCGCTCCACCGCGCCCCTCCAAGACAATGGTTATCGGCACCATCTTTGGCCACCGTCGGGGCGGTCACGTCTGGTTCTGCGTCCAACACGACCGCCTTAATACTAAACCCGCCCTCCTCCTCGAGCTTTCCATCCCGACCTCCACATTGATCCAAGAAATGCGTTGCGGCCTCGTCAGAATCGCTCTCGAGTTCAAGGACGACTCCCCGGAGTCGGAGCTCAGTCGCTGCCCTCTCCACTCTGTCCCAGTCTGGACTTTGTTCTGCAACGGCAGGAAACTCGGGTTCGCCGTCCGCCGGAAGGCCACTGATCAGAATCGACTCATGCTGAAGACCATGCAGTCCACAACCGTGGGGGCGGGTGTGATCCCATCCGGGTTTGGATCAGGACCCGGATCCGGGTCCGAGGAGCTCATGTACATGAGGGCCAACTATGAGTGTGTGATAGGGAATGCGGACTCGGAGTCGTTTCATCTAATCAACCCGGATGATGGGCCGGGTCAAGAACTCAGCATCTTCTTGCTGAGATCAAGGTGACGGAATCACGTGAAACCTGAGATTCAAGAGAGGTGCATTATGGAGATTTCCCTTGCTCTCTAGGTACTTGTTGGAGGCATTTAACTGAGGAAGCCAAGCGGCGAATGGGATGCCTGCATGAACCATCGTTACATTATTGTGGGGAATCGGAAAATTTGGGGTTTTCTGGTTCTGGAATGTCTTTTTGCAAGAAAACGCTTCATGGTCATAAAGTTCCCTCTTTTTTTTTTTTTTTTTTTTTTTGAGGGTATGGTCATAAGGCTTCAAAATTTTGTTGGGACGAGGTAATCTTGGAAAAGGAAATTCACTTTTTAAGTTAATTGTTCTTTTCTTTACAAGTTTTAGGGTGGATTTGTTCAGTTGTACAATGATTTTTTTCCCCTGTAAATCGCTGGGGAATGATATAATTGTACGGATGTAGGTGTTATTTCTGCAAGAAGTGATCCCGCTTTAATAACATTTGAATAACAATAATCTCAGTGAATCATTTGTTAAAACCATCATCTCCGGTGTGCTAGTACTACTAGTGTATTTTGTGTTCTAGCAACTTCAATGGAGTAGTTTTCTGAACAATGGAGCGAGTACTTTCTCTTCAACTTGTTGGTTTGGTTTTAAAGAGCGTGTAATGCGCACGATGCTTTGATTACTTTTCTACTTATGGTTTATCTGCTTTTTAACTCGTGAGGCTTATCCAGTCAAAAGGTTTCTTAGTTCACGTTTCTCTATAAAAAGCGAGTACTTCGTTAATGATCATTATTGTACAATGTAGAGGTTAATTATGTTTCAGACGCACTCATTTCTAATCATGGACAATATTCTTGGAATAACAAAACCATGATTTCTGAAGCCGAATGCTACTACTACACTCGCTTTTGAAGCTAACTACTGGTATTACGCAAATAAATTGAGGAGGAGAGAAAGGGACAAGAGTGTGTCAAAATGATTAAATCAGGTCAGGGCAAGCAAAAGAAATTTTTAAACCACCAGGGAAAAATGCCCCGGAAGCATCTCCCTGCAGGTACCATGAAATATAGGAATTGATGATTGAGGAGCTGTACTAGGTGATGGCTTTTACAATGGATTCTTATCAGCCCAAACTGGAATGATTGCAAGCCCCCTTTGCATTAACGGAAAGTAAAAGCTACAATTAACTAATCAGGAATACTTTTGAGGACTCGGGAGACTAGACCAAGGAACTCAAAACACTTCTTGCCTCCCCCTCCTCCTCCCCACCCCCACCCAAAAAAAACAAAGGGAGGAGGGAACTTGATATATACTACCCTGTTGGATAGATAATGATGCATTACCCTGTTGGATCCCCCAAAAAATAGCGGTATTGCCATTGTAGGTATCGTCCCAGTTGAGCTTGATATTTAAGCTTCCGACCTGCATGTCGGCCCTTTCTTAGTTCTATGGCTGGTCTAAAATCGATTGCACTACCCTCCACAAAAACAACAGATTCGAAGCTTTCCGGCCACTTTTCAAGATTTTGAGTTCTCCTTTGTCTAAAACCATTCAAATGAGGACCATTTCTAGGTTGCTGATGCTTTGTTCAAATTAACTAGGGAGCTAAACATGGTGGAGGAAAGCTCATGCGCATGCAGCTGCCTTCTTCAAGCTCAATGTTTAATTCTACCTCGTTCTGTTCCTGATACCGAAATAGTTAGTAGAAGCTGCACATCTCACTGTCTAATACAGCAAGCTGAATTCCTCAGTTTATACTCGTGTGTCACCATGATTAGTTGATAACAAAGGGGGGAGATCGAGGAAGCAGATACTAAAAGGCTGCAGCAGATTCACATAGCCTTCAACTCTAGGAATGGCATGGGAGGGTTTGGGGCAATGTTTTAAAAATCGGACCGTTAATTGAACCGGTGAAATGAAAGGGTCGAGGTTCAACCGGTCGGACCGGTTCAACCTCGGTTCAATGAATTTTTTAAAAAATAATTTATATAAATATATATATATGTACAAAATAAGACATGTAATGGACTAATTTAATATTTTATATGATGAAAAGTTTACTATTTTTTAATAACTTGGATTTTTAAAAATAAATTTTTTAAATTATAAGTTAAAACAAATAAATTTCATCTCAATTTCAATTATATCTAAATCCAACCCCAAAATATCACAATATTTTGAAATTATACAAAATTCATGTCTCTGAGAATTTAGATATTATGAATTTAAATTTTAATTTACGTTTTGGAATTTAGAGATTGTAATTTAAAAAAGAAAATTTGGAGTTCAAAGGAAATCAAGAAAATCGAAAATAGAAATGTAAACTTGATAAGAAACAAAGAATAAGATAAAAGTGAGGGGTTGTGGCATTAAATAATTTGAGTTAAAAAAATTTCTTTTATAACTTTTTTCAATTTAATGGACAAAAACAAAATTAAAAGATGGAAGAAAACATCAATAAATTAAAAATAAAGAGGTTTGATTAAAAAGGGAGTGACAAAAGAAAAGAGGATAGAGAGAGAGAGATAGAGAGTTGAAAATTAAAAGAAAGAGCCATGAGGGGATGAGATTTTGTAAGAAAAATGGAAAAAAGAAATATGAGTGTTTGCTTTATATAAATAAGTTATCAAAAAAAACTAATAAGATGTGATGGTGCAACGGTTAATACATTGGTGTTTTATTACAAAGGTCTGGGTTCGAATCTTGATTGCTACATTTTGCAAAACTTAAAAAAAAAAAAAAAAAAAAAGAGGGAAAGCTGAAAACCGGAAAACCGCCGGTTCAATCCGGTTCGGCAGTTTTCACGGTTCAACCGGTCTTTGACCGGTTTTCTAGCAAAATCAACAATGCCATTGAACCGGACCGGTGCCATGGCCGGTTCGCGGTTCAACCGGCCGGTCCGGTCCGGTTTTCAAAACATTGGTTTGGGGTGCCCCTTTAGCTGGGAGTGCACACGGATGCCACTACATTTTTTTTTTTTATACAATTACAGTTTTTATATTTATAATACCCATAACCATTTTCTACTTATTCTTTTGAATTTTTAATTAAAAAAATTTAGCATGAAATGAAGTTTAGATATCGTTTTGATTTTCTCCATGGTAAGCAATAGGTGTTTTTTTTTTTTTTTTTTAGTTTTTCAAAAATAACGTGCAATACATGAAGAGAGAAAAAGAAAATCAAGCAAACTAATCTAACAAAATACACTCGCTTTTTCTTTATTATTATTATTTTTTTTTTACTACAAGCGATACACAAGAAAGAAGATAAACAAGAAACAGTATATATTCTTTCCTCATCCATTAATTTTAACTATACAATTTTATTTTTTTTTCGATTGTCATCTCTACTCCTACTCCTATTCCTACTCTATCTACGGGGAGGCTCAACTGAGCCTATGGGGACCGATGGGGACAGAACCACCACCGGACCAGACGGGTGCGCTACGCACCCGTCTGGATTTGAAGCAGAGCCACAAGAGTGGCATTTTTTGTGGGAGGCAAGGGTTTCACCCCACCAAAGCCTTAAGGGCTTGGTGGTGGCCACCAGCCCAAGTGCTGGTGGTTAACTATACAATTACTTCATTTAATTTCATGTGTTGTCGGAGATTGACTCCTCTCATCCAGGATCGGATGGAGCCAATTTGTCCTCTTCTGCTCCATTTCTCTCCAGCACCTGCTCGCATTACCATCCATACTCAAATCTTTAGTTCTTAACTCTAAGAGAGAGACTTGTTTTTTATAATATGGAATGGGATGCATTGGTAAAGTTTGATCCTTAAAGGCTGTTCATCACCCAATGCAGCTTTACAAATTTGCAGGTAGCTTTTTCCTGCAACTTGGAATTTGTAAGGAGATCAAAATATGCTTTAAAACGAGTTCAGTATCCCATTTGCTTGCTGATCCCTCAGAAAGCGATCTTTCCCTTTTCCTTTATTGGAATATGCTAAGGAGGAAGTGGGGGAAAATTCTTGGGCAATCCTCCATAAAGCATTCATGTTTAGTTGGTCTAAAATTAATTATCAATCAGGATACTGGACAAAAATTGCCCCAAGGAATACAATGGCAAGCCCCCCGGGGTTAGATCACCCGGTCTGCGGCTGGAAAACCACTCGCAAGGTCGTGGGATCGAACCTCACCTAACGCCTGGGTGCGGTTGGGGTGGCGCTGTACTCCAGGCGCAGGGGATTAGTCGGGCCGCCTTCGGGTCTTGACCCGGACACCCCTGTGTTGACAAAAAAAAAAAAAAAAAAAAAAAATACAATGGCAAGTTCGAATTTATTCGTAAAACATATGCACGTCTAAATCAGCAGCTATCTGCTTTAGCACAGTGGCAGTGAACATGCCACCATAATCATTGAAGTGTACATCTGGGAGAATATTTGTAAATCATGTGGTACATGCAACAGCTACATAGTATCATGGTATATGGTAATGTAAGAAATGATGGTGCATGATGTATGATATGGTGAGTAATATATAATGATATACATAAAAAAAAGGTAATGATAATAAGTAATTTATGAAAACGTATGAAAATACGTGAGACTATTACATACTATCACATGATCTATGAGTGGACTCAAAAGACCAGAAGCTGCCATTTTCCCGTCCATGTCCTATCTGAAGTCATTTCTTGAAGTAAATACCCCGATTGGATTTGCATGAATTTGGGGAACATTGCGATTTACGTTGCCGCATGAAACATAGCGCACTTTTGGAACGAAATTCAATACGAGGAGGTTCAATACGAGTCTTCCAAAGTAGGAGTAAAGAACTAGCATACCCCCCCCCCCCCACAAACCATCAAAAAAAGAAAGAGCAATTAGCATACCAGAGGGGGCCTAAGCAAAAAACTTCAGCTCCCATCATTCATTGAAACGTAATTGTTACTTATTAATGAAATTCAGCAAGTAAATACTAGTTGGCCTACCAAGGCAGAATAATTTGTTTAAAGTGGGAAGTAGTAGACCTATTCATCCATTTCTTTATCATCATCCAATCATGCATAATCTACAAGCTTGAAGTAGTACACTAATTAGTTTCCCTCGCAGCTGTGCCGTTTGCCCCCACCCTCAAATACCAAAGGACATGCTAAAAGACATAAACAGAATATCAAGACTACGGTTAAGTAGTCTAGACCAGCAGGTTCTTTGCTGAAGTCTGATGAGGCCTCCTTCAAAGTGCAAAAACAAAATCATAACCAGAAAAAGAACAAAAGATACAGATGCTCACCTCCAACGACTGCTACCTTTAAGTATCCTGTTTCTTTTGTATTCACAAGAAGATTGAACAGATAATGCATTGTCAGTAAGGACGAGGTAATCTGTATCCTGAGGACTAGATTGATCAACAAAACCATAAACTGCTCTAAACCTCAGGATGCAGATTACCTAGATCCTAACCCAATATCAACTACGTCAAGATTCAAGAACACCACCGAGTGAATCTGAGGGCAATTACTTAGGGCATTAATGTAGTTATGCACGAGCCCTCTGTATGTTACAACTTAAAACAACAAGGGTTGATAAGCTCATGCACACCAGATGAGGAATTTATAATAGCTGATAAAGTTAATTAGCATATATCATTCTCGAAATAGAGGAGAGGTCAGTATAATCAATCAATTAAAGAGATAGATGCATTATAAGGCTATGAATAAGATAAGGTGCTCTCACCTGGAACCAGTCGTTGATTCTGTTCCTCCCCAGCCAATGATAGGGTGACAACTCCCTTTATTTAGACAATGACGTTTCTCCCACCCTTGACTGCTTTCTCCGGAGGACCAGTCATGGTTCAAAGTCGCGGTAGCGATTGCGGTCGCGGGTCGGACCGTTCCACATCGATCGCGGTTTCGGCGAGACGCAAATTTTTGAAATATTTAATATTTTAAAATTTGTAAACAATGTGATAAACAAAATCATTAAAAAATTAGTAAAAATAATAAAAATTCGAGTCAACTCGGGATGACTCCAAGTAATTCGGCCGTTTTAACTTTTCACAGTGACGTCTCGGCGAGTCAAGTATCTCGGAACCGTATCGTCTCAGTATCGTATCGGGAAGGCCCGAGACGGTGACGACTCGGCCGAGTCTTTGAACCATGGGACCAGCGATTGTAGAAGCTTGGCCTTGTTTGGATTGTGATTTGTTCCCCAAAATTTTTTTTACATTTTTCGTGAACATATTTTTTAATAATCTTTTTACTTCACATATATTAAATTTTTCTACAAAAACTCCTAAAAATTGCAATCTAAAAGGGCAATTAGCTGGCACTACCTGCTGCCTCAACTATATCTTTGTGCACTGGATATATGAATTACCAAAAAGGAACCCCCCCCAAAAAAAAAACCCACTACTTGCTGCATTGAATACAGAAAATAGGGATCGATTAATATGTCGATTGATATATGGTTCCTTTCTATCATATACCCTGCCTAAAGGGAAAGGATAAGATTTTATCATCCATCCCCTGAATTCAAAGAACTTTAACCCCAAGAGATTTAAACATTTGCAGGCAACTATTTATCCAATCCATCTCTTATGCTGTGCCCAAAGTAGAGGAATCCTTGATATATTTTGTTTGATTTTAAAGTTGGCAAAATATGCACTCCATAGATACCTTGTCCATGGTAGATGGACTACACATACTGTTACTCAAAGTG
Source organism: Coffea eugenioides (assembly GCF_003713205.1). NCBI lineage: Eukaryota > Viridiplantae > Streptophyta > Magnoliopsida > Gentianales > Rubiaceae > Coffea > Coffea eugenioides. The sequence continues at coordinate 2,990,669 of NC_040040.1, read as the reverse complement.
CGTGGCTAATATTTTCAAGTAGAAAGTTCGAATCTTGTTCAAAAGCATAGCTGTTGCTTAAATGAAGCCCAGAGTAGCTGTTTGAAATCATACTTTTAACATTATTTTACACTATATAGACAACAAGTTAACTACTAACTTTTTAGAAAATTTTGAATTCAAGGTCTCTTATTTAAAAAAAGAAAAAAAAATACACTTCTTCAGGTTACCTGAGCACATACAAGAACTTTTTAAGTTTATTGTTGAGGTGTACCGGTGTAGGTTGTAGGATAGAATTCCCTAGCAGTTAATGCAAAGGTGCTCGAGTGCGCTTTTCTTAACCAGAAGTCGTCTACCCTCTACAGAAGTAGATTAACAAATCTTACGTGGGGATGTCAGAGATAATAAGGCCCATAATCTTCATCATTCCTCGTCATAGCCTGGCATTGACCCCAGGAATGACACCAAATCAGTGACAACTTGCACGCTTAAATTCGCCAACTTAGCTGATCAGGCCTGAACTGCAAGCGAAGATGGAGAGTGAATGCGTGCCTTTTCCATTTGTGGCTGGCTCCGCTCATGCTTGTCTGAGCGTCTTCACTCGTCAGGTGGTACATGTCCCCCAAGGAGAAGCACTTTTGGAGTTCTCCGACAAAACATATTAGGAAGTAGTTAGTACATAAAAGACAATTATGGGCTTAGAATTTTCCTAGCACTCTCAATCCTGACACTAGTGAGACGAATAAAAAAGACAATTAATGGGGCTCTCCTTTTCTTTTGACTTCAATTGAATATTGAATTGGCTTCTCCCTGAGAGATAGCGTTAACCGATCTATTTCATTTCCTCCACTTTTATTGATTCTTTCTTTTTTATGATCTGCTAAAACAAATTAGCTTTCGATTAAACAATAGTACAAGTAGTTAGTACCTACTTCCTTGGTCATCTCAGTTCCTGGATTCGCGTACGCTCTGCATGGCTACGTTCCTATTTGGTCCAGGCAGGATAGATTATACCAAGAAATTTGATTAATTGCTATGCTGTCGCAGTAATTAACCAACGATTTCACTTAATAGATCACCGAAGAAGCCCATGTGAGTATGTAATAGATTCATATTTAGACATTGTATACAATTCCGATTACTGTTCTCATGCTGTCCATAGAGAGAGAAGTATTCATTGCCATTATGTACCTTCTCCTTAAGAGGCGCATCTTCGGGCATTTCAATGTGCTAAAACTCGTCAACCAGACCATGCCGACAATAATAATGCTCAACCTCCCTCACCCTGTTGGAAACATAATGCTATATTCTTATAAATCAATTGCAACAACAACACTTCATGATGATTTAAATCATCAGTTAAGAAACACGTTCCCGAAAAAGGACCTACATCTGCAACAGGAGTGATACATTTCCCCTTTGAGAGATTGCTACTATCTAATAGCCTATACATCGAATAAAAAATGTTTCATGGCAGCAACTACAAAATTTACCATGGATTCTAACCCCAGGTAATATAAGAAAATTTACCCTTACATGTATCCTAAACAAAATTGAGAGACTGATTGATTTCTACCTGTCAAGCGAATGGTAAGTTGCAACACAGACAGTGGTAGGAGACGCCACACCGACTATGAGTTAAAAGGCCCACTGGATAGAAGATTCTTCAGTGTTTCATATGTCATGAAAACAATCCCTACGCTAGGTACCACTTTGTAGTACTCTGGCATTATTCCTCTATACAAGCCGCGTAGGCCTTCAGTGCGGATTATGTGCCCAAATGTCCCCAACAAACCAGTATTATACACGCGAGCACGACCACCAACCCCCTCCAATTGCATTCTCCGCCTCACAAGATCCAGAGGGAAAGTTGCTGCATCAAATTATAGGAGAACAGAAGGAAAAAAAATGTTCATCATCTTCTTCACAAATAGCAATAGATCATGTATATAATGTACAAGTTTACAAAACTACCTAGGGTTTTGGAAAACCCATTGTCAATCACTAAAAAAAATCTCATTAGTTACTTTGTATTTCATGATAGCAGCATTCAGCGTACAAGACTACCATGTGCTCAGCCATATATAATTTGAAACTTGGACAATTAAATCCAATCATCCCACTTTTTATCACTTAAAATAAAAGAAATTAACCTGTCACTGATTTCACGAAAAGGATGATTAAGTTGTCTTCAAAGAGGAGTTAATAGTTAAGAGCTTCTCCATTCACTGGTAATCTGGTCAACATTTTAGCCATTTGGATGAGCAAATAAAATCAAATTAGCACTATGAACTATTTTGACATATTCATAGTAAGATTTTTCGAGAGATGACATGGCACAGAAAATAAGTTAAAATCCTACTCAGCAAACCCAGACTCCTTGATGGACACGTCTCGAGTATTCTAAGAAGAATGAATATGACATGTAATGTGACAATTTTCAATACCGACGACAAACAACCTAGGGCATAATCAGTTTGCCTTGCATATCAGGATATCTACCCCCCATCAAACCACAGGAAAAAATAAAAAAAGATCCCATGCCAAGACAACCACTTTATAAAACAAAATAAACTGCCCAATTTAGATGGACAATTTTTCAACATGAGCATGTGATCGCTAATGTAAGTTGAGTACCAAACTGTTGAAAGGGAAGAAAATGTTGTCATAATTTAACTCCATTAAGGTGGTTGAGAGGTTACCAGTCGATGATGCAATGCCTGAAAGACTCCCACAAGCAAGGCTTACCACGACAGTAGAATCATCAGGCCTGATAACAAGTGAACGTCATATCCAGAATCACACCACAAAAAGCTACAGATCAGCCTGCACTAACATCAAAAGTTGCTGAGAACAATTATAACTCACCTTTCTGAATGCCAAAATGATCTCAATGTCTCATAGACTGAAAAGCTTATGGCTATACTGGGTCCAACACCCTGCATTACATGTAATAACGTTAACAGCCTTACTGATTCCAGCCTTGATTAATCACCCAAAAATTTACAGTAACAAGTGATGCATCAATACAAGAGCACATAACCCAAGAAAAAAATTACCAACAGTGTTGCTCCTAGCCCTTTATACAGACCATAAAAGCCTTCATCTCTGCAAATGGTACTAAGTGCATGCCAGATGCCATGATAATATATTGCACTCCTCTGTATAATTGTAAACATACCAGTCAACTAAGAAGGGTAAGACAAAACTAAAAGGGGAGTAAAATACTTCATCTTTACAAAGAGTATAAGTGCAGTCAAATGACTATACCTGCGCTGCAAGTCGGGTCCGGACAAGGTCCAAAGGATATGTGGCAGAAGCAGCCGTTATGCCTGCTAATCCACCACCTATAAAATGCACAAAGACATCTGTACTTGCATTTCCACCATGACTACTGAATGCCGGAATTGATTTCAATAACTGGAAAAAGACAAGCAGATCAGGAGGAAAGACAACCTTAACATTCAAGTTCCAAAGGTACCGTACACTGTCAAACCAGTTCAACTGCACGAAAATGAGTTTAACACAGCAGTCTCACTTACACTCTTGTAGCGTTCATAGGCGTAGAAGTTGACCGAAGAATAAGGAAGCCGATGTGCAATTGTAACCAGGTTCCCTTTCCAGAAAGCTCGAAAGCCCTCTTCATTAACAATCCGCAGAGCCTCGCGCCATATACAAGGCTTGCTCAATACTGCAACATCTGAATGCATACCTTGGACCTTTTGTAAGGAAAGATTGACAAATAAAACAGAGTCAAAATACAATACGATAACTAACTCCAAGATTTAAATTGAATATCTTCCCAGATTAACAAACAATAACTAACTAAAAAACAAGCATAAAATAAGCAAAGGTGACTTGGGGGTTTTGTGTTTCCCCCCCCCCCAACCGTTTCTTTGACATACCAAATTTTCTTCTAGGGATAGAAAAGTATATTTTTCCGAAAAAAGTTCGAAATCGGTCATGTTTCTTGTACTTTTCGTTCTAAATCTTTCAAATATTGAATGACTAGGAAATGAGGGGGCAGAAAAAAAATTATTAGTTAGGCAAGGGAAAACCTGAAAAAGAATGGTAAGGCGAGCAAGGGGGGCTGTGCACGTCTTGCTGAAAGCTCCGGCTATTCCACCAGCGAGAAGCTGAGGTACTGTGCCAATCTGGGACTGGTGATGCAAAGGCGGCGGCGGCGGCGGCTGCTGCTGCTGGGACAAGAACTTCCTTGCACCGCCGTCTACAACCCCGCCGGGGCCAGACACCCCGACCCTCGCTTCCATTAATAGTAATTATCACCGGGGAAATGCTAGGAAAAGGGAAAAATAAATGGGAAGGCTAAGAAATTAGGATCCAAATAACAGATTACAGAAGTGAAATTGTTAGGTCATTGTCAGTTGCCTGGGTTGGGGGAATTTGTAATAGTAAGAAAGAAGGCCAGGGAGAGGAGAGAAACCCTAAGTGGGGGAAGGGGGGTTAGGGTTGGGGAAGACCCTGCTTTCGCTGGCATACACAACTAGTACCCTCAGTGCTGTGTTTTTTTGGGAGGAGGCCTTTTTTTTTTTTCTTCTTTTCTTTTCTTTTCGTTTTTCTCCCCCCCTTTCCTGAGAGAATCGAGAATCGGGGACAATTTAGGGAATATTCTTTCCCTTAGTATTCTCGTACTAGTAGTTAGTAGGAGTATGTATTTTTCGGCGTGGCTCAAAGCCTCCAACGGTTATAAGACGGGTGCGCCACCCAACACGAGTTACACAACACAGGACATTAATAGCTAGTTTGGGAGGATGGAAATGAAAAGAAAAGAAGAGAAATGATAAGTTAGAAAAGAAAAGAAAGGATCAAAGTTTCTATCTAAGTTGTTTGAGAGTTTTAAAAAAGAAAAGAAAGTGAGTAATTTTCTTTTGTTTGGGAGTTGAATGCAAAGGAAAGGAAAAGATACTTAAACAAATTATTTTACAAATATGCCCTTTCTATAAACAAATGTGAGAGGGATTCATCGGGTATTAAAATGTTTTGTATAGGATTTTAAGGGTAATTTGGTCATATTAAAAAATTTACTTAAACTTCTGTCCGTTCCTTCCCTTTCTGCCCAATGTTGGGCAGAAAGTTTTCCAAAAGATGGAGGGCAGTAGAATCTTTCCTATTCTTTTCTTTTCCTTCTCATTTTAACTCCCAAACAATGGAAAAACTTTCTTATCCCTTCAAAACCTTTCTTTTCTTTTCATTTCCATCCTCCCAAACTAGCTAAAGGGTTACTTTCAAGTTCCCCGACGAGACGAGCGTACTTTAGACTGGATCCAACGTATTTCCACACCGCTAAAGAAGTTTCTAGTTTAGGCTTTATTTAGACAGATTGTTTTTTGTATTTGTACGATCCAGTGATGCGTCGTCAAACAGAACTTACTCGTGTGTATATGTTTTTAGATAAGAAAAGCAAGTCTACTTCTACTAGAGTCATTGGCCATTATCATTGAATATAGATCAAGAGGTCAAATCTTTTTTTATTTATATATTTTTTTAAATAATTTTACAAAAATATTCACCAGCAAGTGCAAAAATATCTATTTGGTTCGATTGTGGTTCAGTTTCCTTCGAGTCTCTACATCAATTTGGTTTGATGTTGGTTCAGTTTCCTTTGAATTTTTTATTGACCATGTGGACACTTAACCCTGCTCACTCGATTCGATGCATCGCCGAGATGACTCAACCCACCATGCTTTCGATCGAGGTAACTACCTCAACTATCTAAATGTCCATCATCGACTTCGTCTTCCCGAGATGATACCACCTTGGTAGGTCGGACTTATACGGTCGCTCGACGTTTGGTATCTACAGGCAAAAGTTGATTCATGCCAGTTAGGTTGATGTGACTGCTACCGCTATCATTCTCAAACCTACTTTTGACACCATTATTCTAGACTAATCTCTTGCAAGTAATGAGGAGTAGGTTCCATCATTTCTCTTACCAGTCTCCTTACTATAAATACTCCTCTTTTTATTAGAGAAGGGGGAGGATTTTCGAAGCTTGATTTCTCTTTGACTCATAACTTGCTTAACTAGCGCTACTTTCACTCCTGATTCATGACATAATTGACTTTAGCATCGGAATTAAATCGGGGGACAAAGCCTCGATTGCGTTTCTATCTTGACAGGTGTGCGTGTGCGGGGAACTCGGTTCTTTGTTCCAAAAATCACCTAGTCAACCCCTCTTAGGACTCATCCATTTTTCTTAGTGTAGAGTAGAAGTAGGTTTAAAATAGAAATTATAGTATCGATAATTTTTTGCGTTCTACCTCTACGACGCACCTGAAACACCACTGACTCTGCCTGATATTTTAACTTTACAAAGTATAGCAGGCGAGACAACTTCACTGGCCAGCAGCCAGTGGCCCTCGTTGATCTTGCCTTCACTTGACATTCGTGGAAATTAAATATGGTAGAGTCAGAAATCAGAATCATGAATCTCATGTGACTTGACTGAGGTGTTCTTCCAAGCTGAATTTGATCTTGGACCTCAGTAAATGCCAAAATTGTCTAGCTCCTCCTAGTGGTTATTGGGCTGAAGCTGTTGCCTTTGTTTTACCCACAGAAACAATGGAATGGGCTGGCTGCCTGTTAACAATATTTGTGTGCCAAGGACAATTTACTTCCTCCGCTTGAATCTTGATCTTGTTCGATACAGCGCTGAGGCATTTCTGTTCTTTTCTTTTCCCCTTTTTTCTCTTGTTAACCTTCTCTTTGGTACGAAGTGAGGGAAACACATCAAGAGGCCTAATTGTAGATTCTCAAAATGCGGAAGCTCAATGAGGACACAAACACCCATCAAGAGGCCTAATAGTTTGCACCATTAATTTTCATTAAGTGTTGTTGAACAAAGTTTGATTTTGGTAATTAGCTTGAGGCCTTGCCACCAATTCTTAGGCGGGATACTGTTCACACGAAGAGTTCGAGTCACGGCAACCTGTTGCTCTGGTTTTTTTCACAATCATAGAAAGTGCACTATAGTTTCATTATTAAATACAGAATGACCCATGCCTGTTCTTCCTCCTGAAGCCTCAACTCCCTTTGGTCTTCTACATGCCGAAGAGATTAGTAATTGAGTTGTTAAAAGAAAATTTTATCAGAATATCCATCTAATCCATCATAATACAGTCCCAGATTCAGTGGCTTCAATCAATCATCACACAATGGCTTGGCTACCCTCAATCCCTCTACCTCGCACGTTGGATGATATTTTATTTCAATTCTTCCACCATTTAATTTGAGGTCATCCACTCTGATTCTCTTACACTTGTACCCTTCCTAAAAGATACCCTCTAATTCGTATCCCAGAATCCTAGATATATCCAAATTGTTCGACCTTGTTCTGTTTTATCATTTCTTGAAAGTTTCCTACATTTTTGGGGGGAAAAAAAACCGTTTGCAGTATTATTTCCATAGTCCATTGAGGGTGCTCACCTCGGCAGTACCTTGTGGCCGAGGTAACCTCGTTTCGTTTCCTACACGAACACAGCCGTTCCCCGATCCGGATCCTGAGCTCGGCTCGGTCCATGGTCTCCTACTTGGATGACCTCTGCATCCCAGGCTACCACCTCGGCTAAACGCTGATGATGTCAACACCCCTGACAACACCCAGGACCAGTGCTTTATCTGAAAAGCACTGGGTGATCTTAATGACTACTGCGCAGGACCCCCGTCATCCAACCCAGGCGGCTACTATGTCAGAGTCAGGCCTCCTAGCAGGGAACAGAGCCGTAATGTCAGGACATGGGTCCCACCAGCATGAACCCTCCATCCTGACATCTACTCCCCCTCTATAAATACCCCTCCTGTACATTTCGCAAGTAAGCATACTGTTCATTTGACAATACAACTGCTTTTCTCTCGCTCCCATACTAACTTGAGCATCGGAGTGATCCCAGGGGAGAAGCCCCGCTATTCACTTCGGACACACAGATACAGCTCACTTCAGAAGAGGCTGATTTCGGCTGGTTCAACCGCCCCCCAAAAATCACCTCCTCATCCATGATTGAACTGGCATCAAGGTTTTGGTATGAAACATTGCTTTTGTTTCTCTACTCCCTGCAATAGTAGCGTTCTGTTCCACCAAAGACAGATAGACCCATATCCACTTATCAGGAGCACTGTTCTCAAGTGAATCCATGGCAAGAATTTCGGTAACTCTAGATGCAATTATGTTGATTGGGATTTATAATTTCACCCCATCCATCTAAACCCACCATGCAATGAGAATCCTGAGTTACCTATACATATCTTTTCTATCGATACAATCACTAAACACACTACTGTTTTTAAGAGTATTCATAGTCCACCAAATTGTATGTGCGGCCAGGATATGTCCGTAACTAAAAACAGAGTTAGAGACTGTAATTCAAGTCTTTTCCTAGTAGTATAACTGTAAGAAGTCTATCTGACGTTATTAAGTTCCCAAAAGGAGGGGAGCTACAAGAAATTCTCAAATCACTCGACCTGGATCATGATTCAGCAAACGCAACCACATTTACTGATTGGAATTCAGGAACTATACTTAAACAAAGAGTGAAGCGAAAGGAATCAATAATTAGTGGAGATGCAGATTGCATAAAGCAGTCTGCTATTCCTCTACCAAAAAGGGCAAAAGAGAAAAATGGGTTGAACGCAAAGCCACCTTGATCAATTCGAGTTGGTCCTAGTGTCTGTCAACCGTTGAGCATCATTTATCGGGCAGAAAGTAGTACTCCGAGTACAGCATGATAGCACGTTTATCTTCTCCCTTTCCTCCTTATTTTCACTTCGATTCTACGCTCATTAAAGTCAGCCAATTATGTTAGCTTCAATTTTATCCAACCCTTAACAACACAGAAAGAACTAGCACAATTATATATTCGAATCAGTCATTCTAGCTTGCACGCACTTCAGCGCCCAGAATTGCAAGCCAAGAATTTGCTAGAGAAGAATATCATCCCGGACATCCAAGTTAACATTTCTCAAGTGTATATACCTGTAGAAGTCTGCTCCATTTCCCATAATGGTGTGTTTTTTTGAAAGTAAAATCGTTCAAAATGTCATTCACATTTCGCCAAATAAATTTTAGTTCCAACTTATCTTTTGACCATTTTGACCCTAAATTCATCATGTGACTAATATATGATAATTTTTTTCAGGACAAAAATGTTAAATCTCATTTGTAATTAAATAAATTACTCAATTCATAATCATTTTTGTCTCTAAAAAAATAAGATTTGATCAAAATCATAAAAAATGACTGCATGTTGATTTCAAACAAAAAAGTAATTGAAAACTTCAGGCTTGGCATAACGGTAGCTACATAATTCGACTGATAATAATGACTTGGAATGGACGACTGAAGTTCAATTATACTTAGTTGGCATCATGGATAAGAGCAACAGCTACAAAGCCATGCACGCCACACGTGCCCTTCATCCTAATAAGCAAGTGCAAAAGCCAACGTGGAAAAGATTCCAAGCGTTGGGCCTAGATTTTTTGGTCCTTTTCAGGAAAAAAAAAAAAAAAGAAATTGAGCAGCAACTTTTCGCCAACCATCTATCAGTAGTGAATCGAGGAAGGGTTGATTATTATATTATTTGTAATCTTAGAATTGAAAATTAAAAGACTATTGAAATGAAATAGAGGAAATAAAGAAAAGAAGCAAAACAAGAGAGAAAGAACTGACTAAAACATAACGAATGAACTATCTTCCATTTATTACCTTATCTAGCAAAAAGAGGTGTACATTAGTAGAAAAGTATAAAATGGCCTTTTAAATATTTTGTCATGTATTGACAATTTCATTTCCAGGAGCAACTCAGAACCCTCCATAAGACCTTTCGAATATCGTACCTATGAGTCTATGATTGTAATCCAATCCGTTCTGGCCACATTATTCAACAATTTAAATTCACCATTTAAGTATTGATATCTCGTTTTATACATTTAACTGTGAATTAATACGTACGATGCCTGTAAAACTCCTCGATATAGAACGAAATGGACCAAAACAACTGATAAATTTTAACCCATAAAAAAAGATATCCCATAATTTTCAGGATGCTAGATGGACCCACTGCGCTATACTTGGGACCCCTTGATTAACGGCAAACACCATATAATATCCAGGCGGCGCCACCCGACCGTCAGGCGGAGCCATACACCCAATCCTGTATCTTCCGGGTCCCTCAGGTATCGCGCTGGTCACCGACAGCTTCACAAGCCTCTGCCCCTGTGAAAAAGAGTGCGTCGCGAATGGTGCACTCGCCATATTCACCTCCACCACTCCCACCACCGGCAGCTCCACCGTCACTACAGCGTCGAAGGCTGCTCCGTAAGCTACCTTCTCCGGCAATTCCACAAATACCGGTCGAAGATTAGCCTTATCCGCCGATAGATATTCCGGCGAGAAAGATTCAATCCTCAGCTCCGTTGGAAACGCTCTTTTAAAGTTGTAAAAGTAATGCGGGTTACTCCCGGCGATCAAAATTCTCCCGTCAGGCAACAAGTTGGCTGTGGAATGGTACATCCTAGGCACAACACCCGGGTTCAAAGTCATAAACCGGAGCCCAACCGGTTGATCCGGTCTATAAAGAACCGGGTTTAAGCAGGGATTGGAGGCCAACTCGAAGCCTTGGGTCCCTGCCTGAGCCCCATTGATGATGACGACATCGCCAGTGGGTAAGACCACCATGTCACCCATAATTCTCGCGAAAGGCATGTCCTCCATCTCCCAAACCGGGTCGGGCCGCGTCGCCTCTATCCTCCCGCAGCTCCCGTTGGCAGGAGAATCTGTAGTCCTGTGTAAATACGCCCCGTATTTGGCTCCACCGCAGACGACTACCGTAGCAGATGAATAATCACCTGCTAAGGCCAGCATCGCCGATGATCCAGCTGAGGGATAGCTCCGCGGGCCCCCCTCCAAAACCGGATAATTCTTGACTATGCTGTGGCTGTTGTAGTCGTACATTACGGCCTTATTGTTGGCAAAAATGAAAAGATGACCGTTGGGGAGTAAGTGAACGTAGGGGTAAAGGTTGTCCATTTGATTATCTTCGACTTCGTTAAGGAAGGGGAAATTCACTGCGCCGGTTTTCCTAGGTGGATAAAATTCTACGCTAGGGGAAGCTCTACCGCCGATGATGATGATGGAGCCGTCCGGCAAAATTTGATTGGTGGCATACCATCTGCCTTGTGAGAGTTGAATATCTTCGAGTTCCTGCCAGTCACAGAGTGAAGAAGCAGAGTTGGGAGTACTTTCGGTACAGGGGGTGAACTTGCGGATTTTCGTGAATCCGTCGAGGTCGCCGCCGGTGCTTAGGAGGGTGCCATCGGGGAGGAATTGGCCGGAGGAGCACCAGGTGTCGGTGAGGATCATGAGGGGTCGGATGGAGTTGGTGGTGAGGTCGAGGAGGGCGGAGTGAGCGTAACAGTCTACTTTGAGAACGGGGTCGTTGGGGTCGTGGCGGCAGCGGTGGGGGGGAAGGAGCTTGCGGGACGGGCCGATGTTGGTTCGGTCCAGGAGGATTACGGTGTTGGTGTGGGTGACGGCAGTGTGCATTGAGGCTATCCCGGCGTCCGGGACGAGGAGTTCCCAGCTCCCCGGGAGGTCCGCAGCGGTGGGGGGGAAGGAGCTTGCGGGACGGGCCGATGTTGGTTCGGTCCAGGAGGATTACGGTGTTGGTGTGGGTGACGGCAGTGTGCATTGAGGCTATCCCGGCGTCCGGGACGAGGAGTTCCCAGCTCCCCGGGAGGTCCGCATGCGTGCGGATAAACATGAATAAGATAAAGGTAAGAAGCTTCCAATTCCTGCTAGTAGTGCTCATTTGTTTTCTAAGTACAGTATTTTTGTTTGTTTGTTTGGGAGCAAATGAGGAGGGACTAAGAAGGAAGAAGAGTTGAGGCCGCGTTTATGAAAGTCCAAAAACATGCAACTGTTGAAGTCATCAAGCCATGAAGATGACCGAAACTCCAAAAAGACAGAAAAGGGCCTTGCTTTATGAAGGGTAAAAACTTGCCCCGCCCACCGGGGAACTTCAACGAATCCAAACCTATTTACTCTAATAATAAAAAAGTGTGTCAAATACGAAATATTAAATTTTGACTAGTATCCTATCCGAACTCATTTAAATGAATTAATAGTTACTAAATATATATACGTATTAACATATTTATATAATATTATATATATACATATTAATAATTATAAAATATATATACTTATCAATATATAATTTTTGGATATGATTATACTCGGCTCGTATTCGAATCCGATCGAATCCGGATCCGAAGATCAAGTGTAAGAGTCGTTGAGTGTACAAGTCGAATTCTAAACAAGTATGAATAAATGGGTATGGGTCTAGGATATTTAATTCTGATCCGAACCTAGTCCGTTAATAGGTTTACTCTTGTAGATTATGTTATATAGAGAAACCAATTACTATTTACTACGAATTAAGCGCAGCTACCGATACCGCATTACACTGACTCTTTTTCTTTATTTTTTAAACACAACAGCTGTAGATAGCTTACAAATTAAAATACGTTCCATGCTCCGGTTAGAGTGACTGATTGACAAAGGAGTGGAATTTGTGCTGTAGATGTTGAAATTACTGTAGTATCATCGGTAGTTTATGATGACTAGCCCTTGGCAAAACCGTTTGTCACCGTCCGGTGAGCCAAACTATGTTTTCTTTTAGAGTAAATGGCCAATAAGATCACTAAACTGTTAAGTATGACATGGGTCAATTATCAAAAAAATTATTTTTTTGACCACAAAGGTCACTAAACTGGTAAAAAGGGGCCAGAGAGGTTATTTTGCAAAATTTTACCAGTAAAACAACTGATTGTCAAAAGTCATTTTGTGGAAAAGGTCATTGAATTTCAATGATTTACCAATTATTTTACTGATAGAATTTGATAAAATGACTTTGGTGGCCCATCTTTGCTTGTTTAGTGACTGTTGTGGCCAAGAAAAAAGTTTGATCATACCATACTTAATACTTAATAGTTCAGTGACCATTTTGGTCGTTCACCCTTTCTTTTACATCTGGTTCTTTTTGGCTTGTTGTACTTCCCGTATTATCTTTTGGAAGAATGGATACATTCTTTATCGATGAGTTGCATCATAATTTGTTTTCCCCAAAAAAAAAAAAAGAGTATATTCTAGTATATTCTGAATATTTTATCGCTTTGATGAGTGTGTTTGGATTGTAAGTTATTTGCCCAAATATATTTGCTTACATCACCATTACAATTTTCAATACACATTTTTGTCTTCCCAATTACCTTTTTATCTCACATACATCACATCACAAAAAGTGCTACAGTAGAAATATCTCAAATAACTTACAATCCAAACACACTCGTGAGTGAAGAGAAGGTGAGGGTCTTCTTTACAAGTTGCAGAGCTGGGGGCCGCCATGTGATGTTTGTCAAAACACTTGTTGTCCACTGGACAAATGATCGTGTCATACTCCTGTGCACTAAACGATTGAAAAAAAATAGATAAATAAAGCCAAAAGCGTCTATGTTAAGGGCGAGGGAGATTGGATAAGAGAGGTTTCGCCTGATAATTCAACAGACAAAACTTCATCTTGTAGAATTCATTCTGCAGGGGGTTCGCGGTTGATGTAGTGCTGTCATTTAGATTATCTTGTTTGTTACCTTGCGATAGAACATGGTTCCATATTTTCATTGGAATTACTTAATTTTTTAAACCGGATAGAGCATATATACAAAATGAAAGCCGACAAATACAGTAATAAGATGTATCAGAAGTTACTACTGGAGATTGGAATACTTTAGTTTCGCCTCTGTCGTGACTGACCTAGTAGCATCTGGATGTATTAAGCCATTTCTTCGACTCCTCCACCCTCGTAGCAATCCGCCACCACCACCGTTGTCCTCTGCACGTTCTTGTAAGAATATTGCCGTGCAACAAGCACATATATAGCCAAGTTTACTGCTGTCATGCCTGCCAACAACCAATAAAAGTAGTCCAAGTGGCTGCTATTTATATCTTTCCCAAACCAACTCTTGCCAGTCCTCTCAGTTATGCGATCCACCATAGTTATCAAAGCACTGCTTAGGAAGTTTGCCACTCCAATTACACTTAGGTAAAACGCAATTCCTAAGCTTCTCATGGAGTCCGGGACTTGGTCGTAGAAGTACTCTTGCAAGCCTACGAGAGTAAATCCATCTCCTATGCCAATGATTAGAAATTGCGGCACCAGCCAGAACACACTCATTGATGTTGAAGCTTTAGATGGATTTTCTTCCACAACACCCAGTCTCTTTCTTTCTACCAAAGCTGCAACCACCATTGTCAATATTGAGAAAATCATCCCAATGCCGATCCTGGGCAGAATCTGGATTCCCCTTTCGTTCCCTCTTAGCCTTCTTAAGAATGGTATCAGTATTCTGTCGTAAACAGAGACAGAAACTAGCATTCCAACGGCTGTAATGCAATAAATTGACGCTGGTGGAATGAGAAAACCACCAATGATCTTGCGATTTAGTGCTGTCCCTTGTTTGATGAAGAATGTTGAGGCTTGTGCCAAGCAAATACCAAATTGCAAAGTTGTTAGCCAGATAGGAATCATGTTGATTACTAGTTTCAGTTCTTCCACCTTAGTTACAGTTGCAAGTCTCCATGGAGATTGCTTTTTGTTGGCTGAACAATTTTGTTTGTCATCAACAATTGCAGCTTTGTCAAGAAACCTGAAAGGTGCATGTACGATAGCTTTATATATGGTGATTTCATGTTTTTTGGAGTCGCAATGTGGTAATTAATAAAAACAGAAAATAGATACTCAATTTTAAGACCAAGTTTAGTTCTTACTTGAGCCTCTGAGTGTGACATAAAAGCGTTCCCTGTGTCTCTGCGAATTTGGAAACCTCGTATAAATCACCAGCATTTGAAGGATATGATAGTTTCCTCTTGGAAATTGCTGCAACGATAACTTGAAGCATTGGTGTAAATGGACTTCCACTTGGCCGCCGGTAGCGATAAAAAGGTTTTCCAACACAGAAGATCACAATTGTGGAAGCCATCACCACTGTAAGAATGATATCTGCCATACCCCAGCTGACGTGTTCTTGCACGTAAACGATAAGAGTAACTGCTAGTAACAGTCCACAGCAGAGACCAAAGTTCCACCAATTGAAAAATGACATTTTGTGCCTTCTTTCAGCTGGATGATTATCATCAAACTGGTCAGCTCCAAAACTCTCCAATGATGGCTTGTGTCCTCCTGTTGCGATGGAGATCAAATAGATGCCAAGGAAGAATATCACTTCATGGACCTTCCTGGGGCCGAGGCAAATGCCAATATTGTCACAGGGTTTCAAAGCAGGGATCGTACTAGACATCGTTAAGAGAAGCAGACCCTGGCATTGAGAAAATGGAATTAAAAAACTAAATTTGCTTCTAGGAGATAAGATCAAACAGTAACGCTAGAACAAGCATCCTAATAGTTCTCTATTATCTTTTTGAGTAAATAATAGTGCTGCTTTATGCCTTTCATATCTTTGTTATTCCTGTCATCAAGACAGGCGTTCTTGTTCTGTACTTCAAAGCTAGCAGTTTACCATGATATAGATGATGCATGAGATGAGGACTGTGGAGAAACGGCCCAGGTATGCATCAGCTAAGAATCCTCCAAGAAGTGGCATCATGGTGGTTACCCCAGACCAATAATTGACACCCTTTGCTGCTGTTTTGAGATCTTCATGGATCACTTTAGTCAGATAAATGATTAAGCTTGTTGCTATTCCAAAATAGCTCAACCTCTCGCTGAATTCAACAGCTGCATGTCAAAAGATTATAGTCCCTTGTGAGAATATAAGTATCATGCTCACGATATTGAAATCGAGTTACTTGTCTGCTATAAATCAGGTTTTCAGTCCTTATATTTTTTAGAAAAAAAAAAATTCTCTCCCATTTTTTCGTAAGCACTAAATGAGAGCCCAAGTTTCTCAGCGACATTAAGTATTCTATCATAATTAAAAGTGCAGACATGTGTTGCCAGCCTTCATGCCATGAGCTCAGGATGGAGAGGCTCACTAAATTTTTCCTCTATGGTATTAAAAAGCTCACTGAACTGCCGGCGGACTTTTAAGGGGAACAGAAGATGGAAACATAGAGAGTCTGTGCAGTCCCAAAGCATGCTTCTCTTAATTAATATTTCTGCTTCCCAAAGAAACTATGTACGCTTGCATCAATGATATGCAAAGAAAACACTGTAATGCAAAAGTAATCTTTTTCCAATCATCTCTAGTTACTAAAATAAACTCAGAAACGACCTGTTTGGAATGGGTAGTCAGAAATAATGGACGTAATTAGGTGGCTAAACGTCGTACCAATGATAAAGAGGGAGGCCTTCCAGACGCCTGTTGTAGCGCGACAGGGGACTCTTCCTTTATGATCCACGGAAGCATCATAAACCCATTTCTCCTCGTCAATTTCTACTGGTTCTCCTTTCTTTACTGGATCCATCTCTACTTTTGCGTCCATTACGAAACAAAAATTGGCTGATAAGACTCTCAAGAGTTGGAAGAGGATATTTGAGAGCAGAGAAGGGCTGACAGCTTATTAGTGTGGTGCTCAATAGATTGCTTGGTACCTCTATATATAGGGAAGGATCAGTTCAATCTTTAAGCTCAATGCTGATTGCTGTTGACAAATTTTTCAAATAAAATGAGATCGATAAAGGGTATGGAGAAGCCCGCGCTGGGTTGTTCGGATGGTGGAGACGGGTCTTTACTCCAAGTCCACCTAGGTTCGATTCCAATCCACAATCCAATTGTTTACATCCTAGGCATCGGTCGAGCCCGTTTTACCTAGGCACTGTGGGATTAGTCGGGTGGTCCTGGATATCTCTGCAATGTCAAAAAAAAAAAAGAAAGATAAAGGGTATGGAGAAATTAAGGTGTCTTGTCAATGATGTGACGCTCAAAAAAGCATCATTCCGTCCACTAAAGCCTAAAGGCATCCATGTTCCAATTGATCATTAGAGTCTACTCCATCATCAAAGCTAAGACAAATGTAGTGATCGTTACGACGATAGCTATCCTCCCTCTTAAAACAGTAGATGAATAAATGCAGGACACTTCAACTAGGTCCTAGTAAAGCTTAAAAACTACAAACCAATCCGCTTAGCTTCAGTACATAGTATTAAAGATATGTTAGGTGATGGCTTTCTTGTTTATTTTGCGAAGAAGATTTGGACCTGTAAGTGTGAGAGGCAGCAGTTCTTGTGGGATACCAGGGCAGCAAGGGAAGTGATAACTGATATAGTTCCTTCTCACCTCCATTGTTGTGTCAAATTCAATTGGAAATCAATCGGGCTCATCAAATATCGCATTACAAAGTATTCATATGAGCGCGAATATTGCTAACTTTTAAGCTAGTCTATGAAGATGCCTGGAACAGGATTTCCAAATAGCATTGTTTATTTTAACCTCTATTTTTTTTTTCTTCTAGTGGACATTTTTTTTCCTGCCCCAACTCATTTACTCAGCTATTGACATTGACGATAATCATAAGTAATTCAAGATGAAAGAACATCTTTATGTAAATTATTGTATTGATCAGCCAGTGAAATCAATTTACTTCTCGGAAAGATGATAAAGAACAGAATCTGGCACAAGAAGAGTAGTGATATTTGTCGATTGGTTCCGTGACAGCAAAGCAACTAATCCGAAATGCCAAGAAGCTTAGAACCAATGTGCGTGCATTAGGAGGAAGAACATATTCACGATGAGCAATCATTGTCTAGCTAGTTGCACTTCTCTTGGAGCTCCATCTACTTCAAAGACTCCAAGTATACTTGCATAGTTGCATCATGAGAAGTGCATATCAACCGCTAGTTTTGGAAAATGACCCCTCCGCAAAAAATTTACAACCTTTTTGCGTTCATATGTCTTTATTATAATACAAAAACGATATTGCATATAAAGTGCTGCCCAGTTCCCCAGGCGTTGACTATGAAAGCTAGTAGTACTTTCTTAGTCCACACAAGAAAGGGTGAAGTGGAGTAGACGGGATTAAAGTTTGATACAACCTTCCCTCCCATTAATGGTCATATGTGAGTGATTTTACTTAAAAAAATTTGGATGAATGCATAGCGCATCCTTTTAATTCGATAGTGGTTCAATCCCCTTCAAGTTATTCCTGAATTTCCTCAGGTCCGTTCCCTCTGCTTAGTATAAGGTATATTAGATTATATAACAATTATCGTCTGAAAAAAAAATAGACGAAGAAAGAATTAAAGCCATTAAAGGGTGGTGGAGACATGAAAGATTGACGTTAGATGAGAGGGAAAAAAAATCACTAATAATGTCCAACCTCAACTATAAAAAGCTAAAGATAGAAAATGCACCGTCGTTTATCAAGAAATTATAAGGGAGAAACAAAAAAAATACTTTGAGAGGAGTGCAACGTGCAATCCGTGGTCAATCTCCTAGGCGTAGAAGGCATATATTCACCATTGCACATAAATAATCCGCGAAAAAGACGTATCAAAGAGGGAAGGACTTTCAGAGCTTCTTGGGCCAAAATGGAACATGGTATTAGACAGAGTGATTTCCAAAAGAAGAAAAAAAAAATAATATAGTTTATCATATTCGCAACAAGCATTTGCATGCGGAACTCCTTTTGTCTTTATTACTCTTTCGAATGATTTTAGGCCTGAATTAATTGAAATATAACCTCGAAGCATGGGTTGGTCAAGTCGGGAAGCGTTCTTCAATCTTCATATGGTGTCTAAGGATGTTAAATTCAATTTAATAACTTAGTAGCACATAAACAAGTTTTTCTTTGTCCGGCTTTCTAAAGAAATTTATGTTGAAATGAAGTAAAATCACAAGTTACATAAGGGCCAAGAAACAAACTTCAAAGATGCTGTCAAAGCTTAATTACACTAAACCCCCTGAAGTAAAGCTTTAGCCACAGATTTGCCCCCGATATCTTCTAATCGCCACTTTACGCCTATGACTTAGGGTCCAACTTCATGGCTCGTATTTACATTAAAATTGATAGTAGAATGAAATCTATGCAGCTAAACACTCGAGTTCGTAGATTTGCTTACCTTTCTTTTTCTTTCTTCTTTTATTTTCTAGATTTTCTTCCCTATGCTAGTATTATTTGCATACTTTGAATAATTTACCAAATTAATTAGTATACATAATCCGTCTATTTTGTCTGTCAATTTCCACTCTTAATGCGTCATGGTCTATATCACAAGATATTTTATGCTGTTTACGTTGGAAGGCATATTTAATCTGGAATCAATATGCCATAGCATACATATAGACAAGTTAGATGTTATAATTCATTAGTCATTACCTATTGACTTATTAGAAGTAGACATGCCAAAATAATTTTTTAAAAAGATTTTCAAAGAAAATTGATAATTTTATATTTGATGTAATTGTATCAGTGGACAAAGTGCTATTCCCGGTCCTGTGTTATCAAGAGCTTTTGATCGTTCAAGGGTTAGTTGGCAATGAGACTTGACAACATCAAGTCATCGTATCATCTTCTTGGATGGACTTTTTCCTTTGTGGTTTAGCTCCTCCTAAGATGGATACTTTGGTTTGCCATCAATATCATGCCATGCTACAGTATTATCATTGCTGAGCTCTGCGTCTGTTCTGTTGTGCTTCTTCTTAACAGTAGTGTTTGTTTTGATGCATGGCCACGGCCCGAGGCCAGCAGCCTATGCTGCTAGTGTCTGGCACTCGTAATTGTGCCCCAAGTGTTAAAACCGTTTTCAAATGTTCCACTGCCTTAATTAACATTAATCCAAGTCGTGGCACGGAATTTGAGCTATATCGGTGTTGTGTTTCTGTCTCTTTTAGTGGAATTATTGATTGTTGACTCCAGGGAAAAGTGTCGACGAGAAGAATTCTGGGGGCAAGGTGCAAGAAACACCTAACTACAAAGGGTTTTGGGTAATTAGGCCTTCTTTTGATAACTTCAATAATTAAGCAAAGCTTTCCAAATCCATTCTTTAACACTTGTAATGGGCGCTAATGTCCGGTCGGCAGTCGGCTGCAGAGATTATAGTCAACCAAACACTAACTGCTATGAGCATATATATATATCTCTCTAGTGGTGGTAATGTCCGGTCGGCAGTCGGCTGCAGAGATTATAGTCAACCAAACACTAACTGCTATGAGCATATATATATATCTCTCTAGTGGTGGTCCGAGCATTCTTGACGCTACCAAGAATAAGATGATCACGATGGCACTGTCTATACACACACACATATATATATATATATATATATATATATATGTATATATATTCTGCGAGAGTATGATATTATATTATTTGAATTCCAACCCTAAACTAAGCGAAGTGCGAGAATTGTTATAGCATTTACCAGTAAAAAGTTTGCAATCTGCTATTTCTAATGATGATCCTTTTTGCTCATCAACCAACCTTGTAATCCACCAAGGATTACAGTGAAATTAATTTATTATATAAAATAAAAAAATCTCCCTATTGAGGGCTTCAAGGATAACCACTAATGCACCTCAAAATAATTATGCATGTTTTTCTCGCTCTCGAAAGTCAGATTCACTGAATCAAATGCTAAACTGTACTGCACGCAAGCAAAGGTAAACTGAATCACTGAATCTCGAAAATCTTTGCTTGATTTGCCATCACTTCTGAGATAAAGACTCAATCATATACTAACATATGTGTAGGCAAACGTAAACAATCAAACTTTCTCTTTCTGGATCGAGTACATTCTTTTTGACTCTTGACGAAGAGATTAGGGAGCTAGTCCCGTCATGAAAACTTTGACGGGGTGAATCAGATGAGCATTCCCGAGTCCAGGAAGCTAGTCCGCCGAAATCCTAAAAATTCAGCATGTTTTGCATGTGCTGGGAAACTGGAGAGAAGCGAAACGTGAAATCTTAGCAAAATTTGATCCGTGTGCCTGGACTTAAAAAGTTGTTTATGGGACTGTCGACTGTGAAGAATGTATTCCAATCTTAAGATGGAAGGTAGAAATTTGGTAAACGAAATTCCCCATTTCTGATTTCTCTACCTGCATATTTCTGTGATACAGACACAGACAACACATGCGTTTATTGCGGATTACGTGATCTGTGTCCTATTTACTACTACTTGATGTGGAGGAGCAGTAGATGCGGTGGGTTCTTGAGATTCTACTCTATTTTCTTCACCACACGAATACTGCCTAATGGAATATAAAAAGTTTTCGGGGTCAGAAAGCTAAAGCTGTTCCCTACGTCACGAATTGGATTGGCTGTTCCTATATGAATCTTTCTCAATCCATCTAAATAAAGATCTCCACTTTCCTTGGGTTTTCCTAGGTGCTTAGTAAATGCACATCCATCTCTTGTCCTTTCACACTTAAAAAGAATTTTTCAAATTTAACTTCACTTTTCCAAATGTTAACATGTTGAAATTCATTTTGACATGTACCCACCTGCAACCGTTCCTAGCGATTTTGTACATTTTGTACACGACGTAATTTTATTTACACACGACGTAACTTTATTTGCACAACATGCAATTTTAAAATAAATTTTTGTGAACCCCACACACATTGTTAAAAACGAGGTACAAGAAATGATCTGGACCGTACAAATTTTTTAAGCCAGATCCTGACCGTGCACTGTTCAGGGACGGTCCTTCTGATGACCATCCCTGCCCCGTCTCCTCAAAATACCCATTTGTCAGATTATAATCTTTTTATTAAGACGAGACTTGAATATAAGCTGAACCTTCCCTCCCACTAATTATCATATTAAAAAGTGACTTTGTTTAAAAAATTCAGGCGGATATGTAACGCACTCGTTTGGTCCGTTGGTGGTTCAATCCCCTCAGAATTATTCCTGGACCTCCTTAGATCCGCCCCCTCCCCTTAGTGTAAGATAGATTAGGTTATATAACAGTTATCATCTATGGAAAAAAAAAAAGAATATAAGGTGGACCTGACGTTACTTTTTTTTCTTCAAGGTATAGATTTTTTCATACAAGCATATGCAATTCTAAGCAAAAATTCTAAAGTTTTTATATACATATATATTTATGGTTATTTCATCCCCTTTTATGTGCTTCAAATAAGTTGTCATTGCTGATCATAGAGAAACAGGTGCCACCATTAGTAATGAAAGAAGAGAAAGATGAATAGATACTCGAATTCCAATAAATTGCAGTATCTTCTCGCTAACACTAGGGATCTGTTTAGATTGTAAATTATTTGAGATATTTTTACTGTAGCACTTTTTGTGATGTGATGTATCTGAGATAAAAGGTAATTGAAAAGATAAAAAGGTGTGTTAAAATTGTAATGATGATGTAAGCAAATAAATTTTGACAAATAATCCTCTATCCAAACAAACCTAGTACTGAATCGGAAGACCTCCAACCACGCCGCAGAATCTCTAGTAGCTTGGGTCATCTTGAACCACAAACTTTGTCTAAAATCATAAACATTAATTAAGAATTCCATGCATAGAATGGTATCCACAAACCATGATGGAGTTGAAACCCTACGTGTTTACAGTGGTGGTGACAGCACAGCACTAGTCAAAGCACCATGTATTGGGCGTTGAATGGCACCAGCAAAGATAGACTTAGTGTCATTTTGACCTGTGCTTTCCATGATTAAAGAGAAATTGCTAATGTGAAATCATTCATATCACCACAGACAACGGACACTCCATTGCAGCGCCCGCAACAAGTACTGGATACAAACAGTTTAATCACTTCAGATTTCATCATCCACGTTACTTAAAAAGGAATCCCCTGCCATTAAGCAATTTATCCTGATGGTTTGGTCACTATTTTAGTCGGTTCATAATATGATCTAAAATGGACACTTCACCAAGCACAAAGACCAGAACAAACTCCACTAAAAACAGTTCCACCAAATGCGAAGAATTGAAGCAGGCAAGAATACAAAGCAACCAAAGTCTCAGATACATAAACAGGGTGGAAATTTTCCAATTTGACAAGGCTTCATAAACCGTTCAAAAGTTAGATCTCTCGGTCGGCCACCGGCCACGGAAAAAAGTAAAGCTAGCTAGTATCAAAGGTCCAGCATGCCTACAGAGAAAAACAAAAGAAACAAATGACCTTGCCCTAATAACTAACACACAAGTTTAGAACTTTTTACAGCAATGCAAACTAATGTTATCATCATTTCAAAGGCCAGCGAAGTCAGTCAAGAAAGTCAAGCAAAAACTGATGCACAAATTCTCCCATCATTGTTTCAAAGAGAACTCATTCCTATGCTACAGTTGTCCAAAATTGTAGATTCTGACAATGAAAGATTGGATTGACCATCTGCAAGAATGATCCGTACAATTGTTCAACTATTTACACATAAATATTCATTGCATGAAGATACTTGCCATAAAGGTTTAACTCGCGTATCAATAACCCAAAAAGAAGGACACAATTTCTGATTCTATAAATCATTGCTTCATGACAACCATAATGAAAATGCAGCGAGCACATTGTCCCAGTTTAAATTGTATAGACGGGGAATTGACCAATGTCTAAACACGTAATCACGAGATATTATGACTTCCCTAGCAGAAAGGATGCGTAAACTATACATGCTTTTAGAAGGTTGAGATGATCTTGAGTGTTTCAGTAATAACCATATGATATATGTCACCCATTGGCCCAGCAAAGAAGCAAATACAGCGGCCCTCAACAGAGCACCAAGACACATGCCGCTGCAGTATACCAGGTGTAAGTGGATCACCATAACAGGCAAAATGCTCTCCATTTATTAAATCCGTGGCCTTATACTTGCTGCGCTCAACCTGAAGAGCTGTTTTCCTAATCCACCACATTCTCAAGTCCTAAAAAATGTGTGGCACAACTAATTCTCATTGTCGCTAAATTTGTGTAGGATTTTACAATTTAGAGATTCATGAACTTTGTATCCTGAAGAGCTGTTTTCCTAATCCACCACATTCTCAAGTCCTAAAAAATGTGTGGCACAACTAATTCTCATTGTCGCTAAATTTGTGTAGGATTTTACAATTTAGAGATTCATGAACTTTGTATCTTGCTCATTCTTTACTTGGAATACTTTTTCTTTTTTTAATTTCCATTTCCTTCAAACAATCCATAATCCAAACAAAGGAATTACTTTCTTTGGAATTGGTTTCCATTTCCCGACCGCTTTCCTTCATTGACCAAACAAGAGAAAGAATTAGGATTTTCAAAGGAATCACTTTCCATTTCCTCGCTTTCCTTTCCTCACTGCTTTCTTGGAACCAAACAGGGCCTAAATGTGCAGGGTTTTAAAATTTAGAAATTCATGAACTTTATATCTTGGTAATCAAATCAGTTGGGATTCATATCTTTTTTTTTTTTTTTGAGGCTTTTGTAGAAAATTAGCAATTTAAAATTGTAAGAATACAATGGACAACATTGGAAATTAAAGAGAAAATTACATATTGCCATCAAGTAAAAGAATTTGTGATCGCACAGTATTTTAGTTTCAGAAGGATTTTGACAAGGGAACAGGGCTAAACATCCATAAGCTGGAAAGCAGTTCAAAGACCCAACCCCCTTCCCAACCTCGCCACCACCAACCTCAAAAATAATACATAAATCATAAATGCATTATATATATATATATATATATATATATATATATATAAACTGATGGCCCCATAGATGCAACTTGCAAGAACACTAATCAAACAAGAAAGTAGTGCATTAGGTATAGTTCAGTACGATTAGTGTCTAAATCTAATACCATATTCATGTAAGCATTGTATAAACCACATTAGATACAATTTATCACAATATACAAACGATGCACCATGGCACACATATATACTTCATGAACAAAGACAGCTAATACCTGGCCATCTCCGGACCTTGGGATCAAATTGACCTTTCATACCAACTTAAAACAACTTAACGATCAGAAGAACAAGCAGTAAAGGCACCAGAAAGTCAGCGCTTTTCTTTTCCATTGCCCCCAGGCGAATCATGATTTCGTTGAACATTTCCTCCCATTAACGCATCCCCTCTAATATCCACCCATGAAAATGCAGCCAGACTCTACTACTTTTTCAACTGAATTATGGTAACATAACTGTTCACGGTCTGTTCTCTTGCTGTACCCCGTAAATTCCATCTTTCTGCATAGACAAATCAAAGACCGCTGATTCTGAATCTTTAGCTTTCTCCCTACCATTAGGCCTCCTCCTACTGTCTTTACAGTTGGAGCTCATTCCATGATCTGTCCATGAACCCTCCCTAACCTGTCCAACTTTTGTTGAATCACCGAAGTTGACATTTCCATTATGATTCTTTCTTAGCTTACTTCTCCAATTCTTCCCGCTGTAGCCCTCACTGGACAGATTATTCAAGTTCTTTTCGTTTGGAGTACTTAAGTTCTTTTCCCCGTTCGCCCCATTTCTCCTCTTCTTAGCATGTTTGCCATTAATCCCGTGCTCAAGAAGTGCCGTTTCATGATCACCTTCCTCCGCGGAGCCCCGACCCAAGTCAAAATCGGAATTCCCGCCCCACAACTCATCATCAGACATGTCATCTAAATTCTCAATTTTCCCATAAGGCTTGACGCTATGAACGACCCCTTTAGGGAAAAACCGAGATGAGGGAAGCCCGTCGTGGGATTTGAACAGTTCCGGGCCATCTCTATCAGACCACATATCGAACCCACCGGGTTTCTGGAAACGATCAGCCAATACCTTCAACTGCTCATCAGCGGTGACGGAGAACAAAGTAGGAGGTTTCTCGACAACCTCCCAAGGTCTCTCGAGCTCGGAAACGGCGGCTTTGAGTTCGGCCCGCTTTCGCATCTCATAGATTTGGCGTTCGCGGGCCAAGCGGGCCTTGAGGAGCTGCTTAGCTTTCTTGGCCTGCATTCGCTTCCACTGCCACTTTGAAACGCCTCCTGGGTATGTTCGGGGCCCACCACCCATCCTAATCGTCGTCGTTCTGAAGGGATGGCGTGTGGTTGTGAGAGAGAGTAAAGATAATCTGGTGGTGAGGGTGGAGGCGGGTAAAAATTGAACATGGGTCCGACCCGAAATGGTTCCGAGGGACGAGAGATGAAAATTTGGAGGTGGTGCTGGGTTCGAAAGAGATGTGCAGAGCGTTGCCATTAATTAGCTTCACTATTAGGCTGTTCACCGTTACACTTACCTGCTAAGATTAACGGTAACGCCCAATTTCTACACCGTTGACAGCTGACAGGGTGAAGACTGAACTGAAGAAATAAGAATGCAGGACTGAAGAGGGCGATGCGATGGAAAAGCTCTTACTCTACTGCGATGAGGACGACGCTCTTGACCCGGAGGGTGAACTTGTGGGTTGTATCATTTAGACTTCCTTTTTTTTTGGTTGGGGGCCCGGGGGGTGTGTGGGGAAATAATTTGGGCCATGGCCCGTTGTGGTCCGGCACTGGTATGCTATAATACTGTAGATCGATCCTCCGTCCCCAAAATGTCAAGACATTAGTCTAACATGGCAGCCCCTCTAAACACAGCACCGCCCGCGCGCCCCCCCCCCCAAACATACCCACCCACGCAATAAAACACAACCCAAAATAAAAAAAAAAGGCCTTGAAATGGATATCTAAATAATAATTGTCATGATAAGAGTTAAGAGATGGAGGGAAGTAAGTGAAAAAAAAAATTGTTTGTTTGGAAAGAATATTATTTGAAATAATTACTGTAGTACTTTTTATGACATGATGTATGTGAGATAAAAAGTAATTGAAAATATAAAAAGATGAATTAAAAAATATATTTATGATACAAGCGAAATATTATTTAAAACTGGTTGTTTTCAACCAAACGATTTATGCATTACACTTTGAAGGTTTGACATTTTTGTTCTACATCTAACATACGTTCAAACCTGTTTGCGTAAAAAAATGTTAAATCCTACACTACCATGTCAAACACTCGGGAGTAAATAATTCAATCAACGCCCCCACGTGAATGGGCTGGTGGTTGGCGCCTCTTCCTCGGAACCGTTAGGTCCTGGGGTCGAACCTCCGCAGCAACATCAGTTCGTCGTGCATCTAACGTGTTAGGTCTGGTTGGGGCGCTAGACCGGGCCGGAGTGGGGATTAGTCGGGCCGCCTTTACGGACTTGACCCGGACACCCCACTCCGTCGACAAAAAAAAAAAAAAAAAAAAAAAAAAAAAAAAATCCAATCAACAATGTGCACAGAAACATCCAATATTGTGCAGCCCTTTAGCATCTAGATAGTCCTTTTACTTTCTCTCCACGTATCCCTTGAAAACGGAGGGGGCAGAAAAGTAAAAACAGTAAAAATGTCTGTCTTATACTAACTAGAAATGTAATGGATTCGGAAATTAAGCACAAGCGTTCAGCACCAGTGGTCTAGTGGTAGAATAGTACCCTGCCACGGTACAGACCCGGGTTCGATTCCCGGCTGGTGCAAATCCTTTTTTTCCGACTGACTAATCCGGCCATTCTTCTTTTTTGTAGACTTGACTATAACATATTACTGACAGAGAGTACTTTGTCCAAGCAAAGCCTTTTATAACTGATTCTGCTTCTAAATATTCATCCCAAGTCAAGTCGAACTGGTCTCACATCTAAATTTCATTTGCGGACCTTGTGGTTGTGGTGATCCGTTTGGAAAAATCAGTGTGTGTTGTAGGCTTGTACATTAGTATTAGTCTCCCTGCAAATGTCATTGTTCTGTTGCTTCCCTTTTTCAATAATATAAAATAAAAGGCATCAATTGTACAAAGTGTAATATTAATGTCATTCTTTATTTCTTAATAACATTTATTTTGATTTTTTAATCGTGTGAATTACACAAGAATAGTTATATTCTCAGTTGACGTTGAATTTACAATCACCCTTATTGTGAAACCCGAAAATAAAATAAAATGTAGGAACATTTTTATCTTTCGACATGAATTTTTTTAAAAAAAAAATGGTCAAAAGCAATGCAATTAACAAACAGAGGGCTATTAACATTTCCTTTGTACAAAGAAGTATCTTACATAATGTAGCAACTTTTTAGCTCTACTTAATGAGTTTCAT
This sequence comes from Coffea eugenioides, assembly GCF_003713205.1. Lineage (NCBI taxonomy): Eukaryota > Viridiplantae > Streptophyta > Magnoliopsida > Gentianales > Rubiaceae > Coffea > Coffea eugenioides. Next base: position 2,962,615 of record NC_040040.1, on the reverse strand, counting down.
AGGCTCTATTTTCCTTTTCTCCTTTTCTAAGTTTAGGCTTTTGACCCTGCGTCCGGCTATACGGTGGAGCAACTATAATATCTGAGGCCACTGATGAGATGAGCGCATTTCGTCCCACTTGAATTTTTCTTTTTGATTAGTGGACTTTGCCCTACAGCGAAACACCACACGAGTTTTGTTCAAATCGAATTTATCTCAGTGCAGTGCAGGAGACAATCTATGACAGGAATTGCTCGTCTAATATAATAGAATTGTTTCTGTCACTTGCCTTGGCTTCCAGTGCTTCCAGGTAAAACAAATCATCTTTTGTTTCCGACAGCCAGGTTGGCACCTGGTTAATTCAAGACGGTATCAAAATGATAAAATTTGCAGCAGCTGCAGCTTCCTTTGTCGAATGTCGATCTAGCAATGTGGTACTGAGAGAAATTGTTAACGGTGTTTCTGATCTAAAAGCCAATTCTCGTGGGTGAACGAAATTTCAGGTTGCGTGCCAGGGTACTCCACTGAATAAGCAAATAATAGCCTCCTGCAATTTGGAACAATGAAGCCGCAGGAAATTTACATACCAGATTGCTGTCGGCTTGTTGCTTGATATTGGAACAATGAAGCCATAGGAAGTTGACTCTGGGACATGGGATTCTTTAATCACACCAGTCCATTGTCCTGATGTTGCTTTGGTACCAATAGTAAGTTTGTTGAGCGAATCTGTAGCCAAAAGCTTTTTGGCTTTTGCAGGTGTGGGAATTTTTCACTCGATCACAGACAACATGCAGGACCCTCTTCTGCTTTCTTAAAGTGCTTCTTGTGTTTATGCTATATGTTGCATGTATCAGAATTGTGAATTCGGACGGAAATAATTGGATTTAGTTTCGGCGCTTTGCTTGCATTGTCTCCGACCAAAAGATTCTTACCAATGCAGGAACCGAGGTTAAAACTTCGAACCCGTGCTATGTATCTCCGCCTGGGATCCAATTCAACCACGAAGATACTGTCCAGGTTGCACTTCAATTTGCCCATGGCTATGGATATCGACACGGACAAAAGTTTGAAAATATTGAATCAGAATTCATATCCAGGAATCAATTACTTACCGGAAACAACTCTTACTCGAAAAGTAAGGTCCATTTTGGAGTATAAAAATTTTTATGCTGGAGCTCTTGTTCAGAAAATAAAAAACTGAAAGAGCTAAAGAGAATAATACTCCAATTGTGGATACCGAGTGCTAGTGACACGTTTAATGCATTGCTCAACGGAAAGAACTTTCGGTATGCTGTGTCATCCTGATCAAGTAAAGTTTATGACTAAAATCCTAGCTCAATTACGAGATGGGCAACCTTTCCAATGAGAATTCGACAGCCTTTATCAGCAGCGGTGGTGGCTCGAGTTTCCAAAGTGCCTTCGCTCTTGGGGAACGAACGTCTACTAGCGCCTGCGGGGGATGGCTGTACCTTTTAAAAGCATTAACTCATCATCTTCCGGCATATTTTGTACCCTTTTTTGGGTGATAGTATGGGGTGGTTTTAAAAAGATGCTGTAGTTTTCTCGGAATCACGCCTCCGCCACAATCGCATTGCAAGGATTTTAGAATTAAGCATGACAGAAATCATGTTCCCAGTTGTCTTCGTGGAATTTTATAATGCTTACACGTGTAGTTTCGTTGATTTCCTCCATTCTGCCGACAATACTGCAACAAATAATAGGATATTACGTAAACCATCATCGAGCCGTAGGATAGGAACTTTTCAGCAAACTACAAAAAGCATTATTTGATTTTCTACAATTACTGTCCCCATGCACCGATACTATATATACGGCGGCGAAGCCCCGTTGTAATCAACCTGCATTGCCTGCCTGCACCGAAAGAAAGCATCTTCCCAGAGAAATATACACCACTCCGCAGTCAACAATGGCTCGATCTCTTCTTCTTTGCTTGATCGTTTTGATGGATGCGTTACTGATCGTAACCGAGGCCGATTACGCGGCACCTTCGGTCAATCCACAGCCACCAGCCTCTAGCCCATCATACATCAAGGCAAGAAAACAAGAAGCATCTCAAATTCGAAAACTCGGAAAGCACCGCAACAAATCCATCAGCTCCTCTGCTGCACCAGGATTGAGCCCATCGCAAGCGCCCCAAACCCAGACAAAAGAGAACTTGCATTTGCCGGAAGCAATAAGCTCCTTGGGTGAAAAAAGTGCGACTGCCCAACTTCAGGGCACCCGTATGACGCAGCAACACCACCACTCATTTGACAAATCAGTCGCTGGTGGCGGAGTAATCCTTGGTGGCTTGGGCATGGCATTTTTAGTCGCAGTTGCCTTCTACATTAGAGCTACCAGGAGGAGGAACACCACAGAGCCAGTTGGTCCTGTTGCTGAGGTTGCCAAAGTGTGACTCGTTAATTAGGCTCTCCGCACATAGATGCACGAGGAAAACTCCACCACCCGGAAAAGGAAAAAAAAAAAAAACTCCTTTTTTCAATATACTGTAAAGCACATACTGTAGGATTTTTTATTCTGCAAAACCTTATTGACAATGAGAAATGAGAGAGTTAATCCGTCATTTTCTAGCTTGCTGACATTTTTTGGCACGACTTCGTAAGGTAATTTGGATCTCGCAACTAAAAACCGTTGAGGTTCATTTCACTTGCCACTATACCACTGAAGGGAGATTTGTAATTGATGAAGAGGCGGCGAACTTACTAACGGGCACGCAACTATGGAGACAAAGCTAATTGCTTGATCCCTGCTCCATTTGCACACTTGATCAGTTACGTTCAACCTAAAATGTCAGTCAAGAGCCAAAATTAACCTCAAAAGCTAGTAAAAATCGACAGAATCACTTTAAAATTTCAAATCTATAGTTTGAGGCACCCAAGACCTCTTCCTCGGGACACGCACTTATCAAACAAGATCACACCCTCACGACTCAAACGGCCTCACGAGCATAGCACGTAGTGGACATGAAGTGATTAACGTGACCTTCTGAGTTTCCACACACTTTTGTAGGTATATCTAACTAAATACGCAAACTTACAGTCGACCTATAGTTGCATCCCATCTCATTAAAGTGACCCGAAGTCTAATAACCTACCAATCATCCCACTATAAAATACCTCATTTCGCATATTCCTTAAGATAACTAATTACAAAACCTAATCCCCTCGTCTCTTTATTACCGAACTCCCACCTTTACTAACTAAGACATCGGAGTTGAACCGGGCCAGCCCCGTCTCTGCTTCGCTGTTTTGCAGGAACCGGTCCCGGGATTGCGGATCTCATCCTCCTCAGAAACTCGATTTCGTGTTCGTACACAATTATTAACAGAAGTCTAGCACTAATACACTAACCACTCAAACTTCCTTTTTTTTATTTTTTGAGGGGGGTCGGGGGTCGGAGAAGGGTTCTTTTCCAGTCAGATGGAGGCATCAAGCCTAACCTTTACAGAATAAATTAATGATCCGCATTCCATTCGGAAGATCCAAAAGAAAGATGTACCCAGGTTGCATTTTAGACATAATCTTCACAACCCATCTGCTGACCGTCCCACGAGGCCCACAAAGCCCAAACTTCTACTTACCAATCTGGTTTCTGTACCAATGTAAAAGTGCAAAACCCACGAGCCAGCTCCCTTGATCATCACGCAACAGTCCACTCCTACCAGCTAAAATAGAACGTAATCAACCCGATCGTCTAGGCTTGCAGAATTGGGCCAATGACCGCATATGATCCTGGTTCAAATTTAAATAAGCCAGTATTAAAGGATTAATCAAAAAATGATCTGATGATAAAATATCAAAAAATTGCCTTTTTTTTTTGGTGAAAACAACATAAGTGATTTCTAGATATTTTCAGCTTTACTTTATAACCTTATTTTAATTTTTATTATTGATGTAAGTTTCATAAATAAGATAACATAAGAGTAGTATTGAAAATAGAGTTTTATTTCTCTTGCTTTCAATCCAAAGGGGTTAAAATGTTACCCAAAAAAAAAATGTAAATTCAATAGAGGTAAGTACGATTTTGAAAACTTTAGAAGTTCTAAGTGATATTATAAAAAACCTCAAGGGAAGTTCCTTAAATTATCCCTTTTCTAGAACCTTGTTCAAAGTAGTTTAACAAATTACGAAATCTCTCAAATAAATTATTGAGTTTTCATTGTATATGTTTCTCTATTCCCACCGGTTTCCGTGTGCATGTACTTTTGGCTACCACCAAAAAAAAATCCTGAAAGATAAATTTGATTTTCGTTAACCCCATTTTTTTTTTGTAATTTAAGGAGAAGAAAAAATAGCAGGTGACAAAACGTGCTTGAAGAATAGCTGAGGAATTCATGCACCTTGGTAAAATATGGAGATTAATCCCGGAGAACATCACACCATTTTTATGAAATGATATAAGATAATTTGAATTATTAAATTTTTAAAAATTGAGTATATTCAAATCTAGGCAGCATCGTTATTTCTTAGCCTCCTTTCATGCTTGCAATCACACCATTTTATGAAATGATATAAGATAATTTGAATTATTAAATTTTTGAAAATTGAGTCTATTCAAATCTAGGCCAGAGTCGTTATTTCTTAGCCTCCTTCATGCATGCTCATATTTGGATGGCAATTTTTTCAAAAAAATATTTCGCTTGCATCATAAACACATTTTTAAATCTATCTTTTTATATTTTTAATCACTTTTTTATTTTATATACATTACACCATAAAAAGTACTACAATAATTATTCTAAATAATTATTAAGAATAATACTCTATCCAAACAAAGATAATTTTTAAAGGTGGATATATAATACGATACAATATACCTTTGAAGGTCGGTTACCCGGCGTAAGCATATAGAAAGTGCGAAATATTGGGGCTCAAGCAAAGTCGGCGACAACCCGATTCGGAAGTTGATTATTTATCTATAAACCCTTGTCCTGAACTTTTTTTTTTTTTTGGTTTTTTTTTGGAATTCTAAACACATCTTCTTTACGTTTCCTCGGAGTTCTCCTTCTGGGAACAGCAATTTTCGACAGACTCATTTGTAACTGATTGATCCAGTAGTCACTGCAGCAGCAAGACCAGAAGAGGGAGGGAGGAAGATGGGGAGTGCGACCGAACAATCAGTAATGGGAGTAATCAGGGCTGCGAGGCCTTCTTTCCGTAACGCTCACGACAAGGCAGCTTTCGCCGTTCACGCCTCTTTCCTTGCGTCCGGCTTTATTCTTCACGCTACCGGTCCGCCCGCCTTTTCCGATGACGTTCTTTCGTCCACTTCCACCGGTACTATTTTTAGTTTCTTTTTCTGTTCTGTACTTTTTGGTTTATGACCAATTTGGGGCTTCTCTCTCTCTCTCCCTCTCCCTCTCTGGTGGGAATATTGACTCTTGTTTTTCTGTTTTTGGGTAGAGGAAGTGGGCATTGAGCATTGGAATGAATTTGATGATAGTTACGCATTCGTCTATTCGAATCCCGATAAGGGTTCCCAGAAAATTCTGGTGAAGTGTCTAGCTATGAATGACAAATTGCTTGTTGATGCTATGGCGGAAGGTGATTCTGAGCCTGTCCATCTTGAAATCAAGTACGTTTTTTTGCCCGTCTAATTTTTGGGATTTTTGGGTTTGTGAACTTGTGATTATTAGCCGATATTTCTTTTCCTTATTGTTTTGGGCAACACCATTAATTGGGTTTTGAATTATTGGATGCGTAGTGTTCCGGACTACGTAGCAGAGGATGGAGGAAATAATTATACTACAATGTTCAAGAATATTGGGAAGCTGGTGAGAGATGTTGATAAAGAAATTTTGGGCAAACTTGTTCGGTCTCCTACAGCAAGCTCCTCGGCTCATAATTCAAGGTGCCTTTTTCTTCTGTTTGTTATTTTTCTTTGGGCGGCCAGGGGCTTCATTTGACTCCCTGGAATTCCAGTCTCCTAAACAGCCGTTGGAGCATTGGTTACCCCAAATATTTTGCTCTATGATAAAGTTACTTATTGGCTCATCCCTCATCACTAGGAAATAGTGATTAAGTCCTGAGAGCTTGAACTAACAATTGCTTTTGCCACTTCAGTTCACTTCTTAGAATTTTACCTTTTGATTTTGCTTCCATGTGTTCTAACAATCACACAAATTATTTTAGTGCGAAAAGCAGAGTTCCAGAGGGAGATGAATCCAAGTCTGACCAACCTAGCCCAAGAGTTTCTGAACCAGACGAGCCTTCCATTTTTAACCCGCCAAATCCAAGGTATACTTTTTAGTTACACTGTGCGTTATACTCCTCCTGATTCAGAGACTGTTTTTATTATTTGAACTCTTTACTTTTATTATATTCAGTCCTAGCAGATCTACAGAAATGGCGTGTCATAATAGTAATGAATCCTAGTTTTAGTTTTTGGAGAAATAGTGAAAATTTTGATCATCTTCTGAACTTTTGCCTTTAACCAGGTAAACATCTGTTTTCAGTTTTTAGTAGCAGGGGACATTAGTTGTTATGACTTCTGCTGTTGCTAGAAAAGAAGTTGCTGGATTAATTTATGTAACCTGTCATTTGCAACATGCATCCTTAAATAGTGCTATAGATTCATGAGTTCCCTTATTGGAAATGACAACTTGTGATTTTTATGCTAGGATATTGAGACTTTCTGATACTTTTGGTTTAGAAAGAAAAGAAAAATATTTATTTATACATTATTCTTTGGCTCTTTTTTACAATTGACTTCGTGAAGTTGTGACTCAGTTTCTTTTTTTTTCCTTCTTTCTCCTCATGCTTTTTGGTCTCTTGTTCTTGGTTGGTATGCAGTTTTATTGTTCCTCCAGTACCTGGTAGTGGGGGCGATGATCTCTTTCCTGGTCCTGGTGCAGGAGTTTACCCTAGGTGCTTTGCCTTTCCCCCATCCTGCCCCACCTGAATTCTTTTTCTTTCATTAACTTAATGAGTAGACAGCATGCAATTCTTTTTCTACTTGAGCAACGGTTTCAAACTTGAAACATTGACATCTGTTCTTGTTTTCTCAAGGGGCAATTTTGGTGGACCTGGCAGCATGCTTATAGGTTTGTCTTACCACTGTTGTTTCAGATTTGATTCATTAAATGATGTTGTTAAACTTGTTTGGCATGACACCTATTAAGTTGTGGATACAGGACCAAATGATCCTCGGTGGTTTGGCTCTGGTAACGAACCTCCTCATTTCCCTGGAGGACCACAACCGTGAGCTCTCTCTCTATCTCTCTCTCTGAATGTATTAAAAATACATGGTGCTAGCTGAGTTTCTTTATCTGTTGATTGATTTAGGGGTGTCCCTCCTGGTGCTCGTTTTGATCCATATGGCCCACCTGGTGTTCCGGGTTTTGAGCCTAATCGCTTTATTAGGTACTAATATTCTCCAAATTACATGGTCATTCTGATATAGCACGTTGAATTAATGGAATTCCTTATGTTTTTTCTTTATTGTTTCCTTGTTCGGTGTTGTGTCGATGGGGAGGTAAACCAAGGTGGTTTTACCATGACGTATGCAGACTGCTGCTTTCTTAATAATTTAAGAGGCAGAGAATGGTAGATCTCTGTTTAATACTACTGTTAAAAGATTTTCACAATACCAGTCAGGCTTTCTTAAGTGCTTGTTTTGGTGCTTTAATCTTGCTGCATCAGCAAGAAGGTGTTTATTTCATGGAACTGTTTTTGGAGTGCAGAACACAGCTTCCATTATCAGCAATTGTATCTGCATCTTTGAATGGAACTTAAATTTTCATAGACTGTGTGTCCCACATTGGTATTCACTTGGCCTATAATCATTTCGTGGAATGTTTTGCTCATTGCTATTACAATTCAGCGATGTAGTGCTGACACTTAATAAAGACCTTTTTGGATTGACAAATCAGGGTTTTCACTGCTATTTCAAACTTACCCATAGGGGAAATTCTTTTTAACTAGGGTTATTATATCCCATTTCTTGTAAGAACGGATGCTCAGTAGATTTTTTAAATGGGAAATGGAATGGATAAGTGCGTTAGATATCTAACATCAGGTTGTGGTTGTGTGCTTGGATTGGACTAAACAGGGATTCTGATATGGCATCGCAATCTCTAAAGTTGTTTGTGGGATATTGTATTTTCCATGTTTGCACCTCATCTTACTTGCCAACAGGGGTATCAGCCTGGATAAATATAGCTGCTTATATGCTTAGTAAGCGTTACTGTGCATTTGCTCGCCTTTTTTGTTGTGGGTTTGTAGCTTTTACATGTTGGTTTTTTATTTGTGACTATATGCAGGCATCCAAGACGACCTGGGGGTGGGACTCATCCAGACTTGGAGCACTTTGGGGATGGCTCTGATATTATATAAGATTTGGACTGAGTCGAAGTTGTTTTTCTTCATTTTTGCCCGCTTGTCTTTACATAAAATCTCAGACGTTATTGTGACTGTTTAGCTGTAAATTTGTTCAATCCAGGATTGTTGAGTTGTGAATTTCACTACAGTTTTTAGTCAATCTAGGGCTGAACAGCACTACAAATCTCCACCTCTCCCCCCCCCCCCCCCGCCCCGCCCCACCCCCAAAAAAAAAAGGGAAAAAAAAAAAAAGAACCCCCCATATGCTTGCTGAAAAAAAAAAAAGAAATGATCTTTTGCGCGAGAGTTAAAAGACATCCTCTTGTAGAATGGAGCAAGCATTCAGGAGCTCTACTGCACAGGATTTGCACTGACGTCTTTCCGTGTCCCCTTCTTCACTCTTGAATCCTACCAGGAAACATAACTAGGTATCTAGGTGTTTTGTGCTGAAGTAGCATAACTTGTACTTCTTCCGTCCTACTTTGATAGTCCTGTTTCTTTTTTCACACAGTTTAAAAAAAAAGTAATTAATTTTGTTGGAAAAGTAAATTTAGATTGTTATTTTTCTAAAATATCCTCACATTAAATACGGTACAACTTTATGGGAACTTGAATTGATGGTAAAAAAAGAATCAATTCTCATTAAATGGGGTAGGTTTATAGTAACAACTATTTACATTAAATAAGGGTATTTTAGAAAAATTAAAATACAATTACATTCTTCAATTGGAAAGTGGACTACAATTTGGGACAAATGAAAAAGGAATACAGGGCTATCAAAGTGGGACGGAAGGAGCACTTTCGTATCTCGTGGGTCGAGGGGAGGCGGCGGTAATAACTTGTGGGTAGGTCAGTTAGTGGCACTCTTTATGAAAGGATATGAGCGTTATGGTGGACTTGTTGGGGGGAATGAGCCAAGGCAAGGCTGAAGATTTACTGAAGACGAACACGCAAGTAAGTTTTGAATTTAAAATTTTTTACTTATAAAAAAAAATAAAAAAATACACAACTATAGTAATTTTTTCAAACTAATAGTGTGTTTGGACAGGAGATTATTTGTCTAAATATATTTGCATATATAATTATTATAATTTTCAATACACCTTTTTATCTTTCTAATTATCTTTTTATCTCATATACGTCACATCACAAAAAGTGCTACAGTAAAAATATCTCAAATAATTTACAATCCAAACATACTTATGGTTGTGTTTGGATTGCATTTTTTAGGATTTTTTGTAGAAAAATTACTGTAGCAATTTGATGTATGTGAGAAAAAAAAGGTAATAGGAAAATGTGATCACGGAACACGACGCAATTTTTCGACGAAAAATGGCTATCCAAGCAAGGATTCCATTGTCTCTTGTCATCTCTCTCATTTTTTGACACGGCTTCTAAAGTCTTCCAATTAATCCAATAATCTTTTATACTTTTTCACATCTCCCTACCGGGAAAATTTGTTTAGGCACTCTCTTTCCTGCTCCCCTCCAAATCTACAGAAAATTGTCCATAAGAGCTAGCTTGCCAAAACAAGAGCTCTGCTGACTTTTATAAAAAGGCATACTACCTTTAGACAAAACAGAGAAAACACAGAAATGTGGACCAGTATGGCGCATACATACTGGGAGGAAATTAGCACTACACCTTAAGCCGGCAAATCTCTAATTCGTTACTTTACATTTGATGGACAGCTCTATAGACTAAGAGCCTGGGAGAAACGCAAACGTAGATATAACGCGAAAGAGCTACCCAATTTCCGCGTAATGGGTTGATATTAAATTGCTACAGAATCCTACCCTGTGCTAAAGCTGGAACTGGAAGTGCAAAGAAACAAGTCTTGGGGACCGACGCCACAAAAGGACGAAATAAGTCTGAGAAACGCGTGACAGCGGCCTCCACGCCTACATTTCTTTCTAGAAGCCCACACTGGTTACGTGCTCCTGGTACAAACTACAAACAGAAGAATCCAACCTTCTAGACACGACAACGACCCCTTTATTATGTTAATAACGATTTCTTCCCATCCGTAATAAGTAGTAAATGATAATTCTAATTCTTTTGGGTTCTGTATATATTAGAATCAAACTACTGCCCCTCCACCCCCACAGCCTCGGGAATATCAATCACTATACTCGTATAGAGTCACCTCCATCTCCGGCCAGATAGTCTGCGACTCTGCTTACAATCAATCTTCTACTCCAAGCATTTCCATCCAACTAAATCAGCAGAAGATCGACTGGACACATATGGGGTGGTTGCTTAAGCCGGCGGCTTCTTTGTTACTGATGCTGTTTTTAGTAAGTTTCGGATGGCAGGACGAGAAATTTAGCAGTGCAGGAGCCAGCAGGCCACTCCCCTTTTTACCTCAACAGAGTAAGAACTGATGGCCACCGAATCTCTCTCTCTCTCTCTAGTCTCTCCCCCTTCTTCTCATTTTAACTTGAAAAGATTCGAGTATCATGATCAATGAACTTAAGTTGTGCTGATCCTAATTTTGCAGGATACTCAAAGATTTTCGCTAGCCTTGGAGTTGTTTGCAAGTGTTGTGATGGTGCAGCAGCTTCAGATGGGGAACATTGTGCAACTACATGGACTGGGGCTTGCTCCGATCTTCAGTGCCTTCCATGGAAATTGCAGTAGTTAGAAGTTAGAACTGGTGTAAAAAATCTCAGTTTTCATTTTCAACTACATGGACTGGGGCTTGCTCCAATCTTCAGCGCCTTCCATGGAAATTGCAGTAGTTAGAACTGGTGTACAAAATCTCAATTTTCATTTTCAACATCTTCTTGTCTGCCTTTACCGCTCGTGATTTCGACTCATGGTCCATGGATCCTATTTTGACAGCATATTGTTAACGAGTGTGTACACTATCACGATTAAATATCCGATACATATGTAAAATTTAGATTTCAAATTCAAATTCGAATTATGTATCATACATTCAATGATAAAAATATATATAATATTAATTCATAGTTAATATACAAATAAAATACCCTAAAATTCGCAAACAAGTCTTTCTCCTTTGATGAACTTGGTTGGATTAGTTGGGAGTGATATTAATGTCCTCCCGGCACCCAATTTGGGGACGCAATGTTGAAACTCGAGAGCTCCAGACCTCTCTTCTTTTTAGCTAAACCAAATATCAATTAGGCATTTACCAACCAACGAAATCTTAGATTAAAGATTTAATACCATCTCCCCAAGTTGATTATATGTAATAAAATTAAATTTTAAAAACTGAAATTTGAGTCTATTAACTCATTAAATTGTTAAATACTAAATCTGATACATTTAAGTGTATATCAAATTAAGTGATAATAAATGACTTATCACTTTTATTTGAAGCAAATTCTGCATAAAAAATTTAGTGCGACTCATCAGATATTTAATTTTTTATTATCAAATATGTTTGAACATGTTAAGAATTGAATACATTGAATTTAAGTTTAGTGTAGGACTGAATTATCAAACGGTACCTTAATTTTGAGATCATTGGTGTTTAAGCATGTGGAACACCTAGGAAGGCAGCTGCTCCGGTAAACGAGATTCTGTTAAGGTAGGCTTCTAGAAAGAGAGTATACTAATCTCAATCCAGCGACTAACGACAAACAAGTCCAGCCCATGAATACGGTCATGAGTTACAGTTGAAACTGAATGTGAAAACGAGGAAACTTAAAGCTGTACACGATGTGAACTGTTTTTTTTTTATAGTGATGTGTGAACGTTAAGAACAAAAAAAAATTTTTTAAGCTCAAGAGAATACTCTTGACTTGCAAGGGAAGAAATGAGAGGGTTTAAGAGTTGTATTAATCTTTCTACGCTAACAGTAACAATGTATATATTATCAGCGTTGAATGAATGATAACTATACAAAATTTAAACTTGAAATTCAACTTTTGCATGCATATCATGAATCAAATGGTGATAGTGCATATACTGTCAATGTATATAAAATTTACTTTTATGAGTTTGGTACATAAGATATGAACTAGTTCTTATAGTTATGTGTGAGTTTTAATATAACTTTTATTTTTTGGGATTCAAGATAAGAAAAAAGCCACAAACTTCGTACTCGTGTAACTACTGCCGTTACCAGTTATAAAAAGTCTTGAGGGCAACAAGATACCAGTTTTCAGGCTCTGTGTATGATTAAAGAGCCTCCGATCGGTTCCCTTGTTGGCAGTATTTTTTTTTTAATAATCTTTTCTATTCTTAAAAAAAAAAAAATTAGATCAATAGTATTTTTTTATTTACACTCCTCAGATAATTTAACCTCGTAACCTATCAATTACACAGACTGTACTTGGTTGTCCACAAGCTATAGTATGTTAGCCTGTTGTTCGCGGTGACCAGTGAAAGCCGGCGTTGCATTACGTGAATTTAGAACTTCAAGGGGTAGCCCAAGAAGGGGACTTGATCCTCTTATGCTATTTCTTTTTCATGTGAGTAGCCCATAGTGGGTCTTGTGGCCCAGTCTTTCAGCTTCTGTAAATCCGCATCCGAAGGTTATTTTTGTCGGATGGGCCAGTTTTGTTTCATTTTCACGTGATGTAGCTTATTTTTAATAACTTATAAATATAAAATAAAATTTTATGAATCCTAAATACGGTATTAAAAATTGATGCACAAGAAGATGTGATATGATCCTTACATTTTCTTCAGCCAAATAATAGTAATCAACCTTTTCGAATGATTGCTACATACAATACAAGTATACAACCGTCCTTGCCCCAACTCCATTTTGGTAGAGGACCAATTTCCTTGAATGCCGGATGCTAGGAAATGTGATAACGAAAAACGATAATATTTTTCCGATGAAAATCAGCAATCCAAACAATCCAAGCTGGATTGTTTGGATTGCTGATTTTCATCGGAAAAATATTATCGTTTTTCGTTATCACATTTCCCTATCATCTTTTTCCCTCACATATATCAAATCGCTACAGTAATTTTTCCATGAAAAATGACGGAAAATACAATCCAAACACAACTATTTCGGCACTGATCTTTCTTTGATCCATTTGGGGCACTTCAGAAACGTGGGGTCAAAGTTGAAGCTTTGTATTTTCGCTTTTGATAAGCGCTTGGTAACATCGACGAACAAAGTGTGATAGTATTTGGAATTTTTTTTTTAATTTTTGTAAGTTGTATTTAAAATTGTGTGTTTTTTAGAGTTGTTTTGGAGTTGGTATATGAACTCCACAAACAAAAATAACTTTTGAGAAAAACTCTCCAATCCATAGAGAGCCTTTGTTTTAGAGTAACCTGAAGAACTCTCCAATCCAGTTTAGGACACACGAATATCCCTGTGTCTGATCCCTTTTGGTTGTTGGTCAACAATTTGCATTTGAATTGAAAATTTAACTTGTAAAAACAAGATAAAATAGTCTTCTATTTTTGCACAACTCTCCGATAACTAATTGAAGATAATTATGGTCTAATACAACAAATATATACACTAACGTAATAAAAATTTAAATTATAAGTATGAAAGAATTTTTTTCGGGAAAAAAAAAAAAAAAAGTCTTACGCGGTTCTAAAAGTTGGGTACCAAAAAGACCGTCGGTGTTTAAATTCATCGTCAGCTCGATGTCTGCGCTGTATCCATGCATAGATCTGAAGATTTCAATCGTATAACTGACAACGGTTGAAAACTTTATCCATAAGCGGAGGGCCATTTGTTGTTTGGAAAGGATTGGTCGGGGATGGATAAGGCGAAAAGGACTGATTGAATCGTGGGTACACACACAGTCGAGAATTGTGAGGATCAAAAACGCCGGAATTAGTCATCACTCATAGGCCACGCAGTCAGTCGAGAGGTGGCAATGAAGATGAAAGGAAAAGGATATTAATAAAGCGATTGTACTTTGTGAGTGGGACGGTGACAAACCTTGGACACACGTGGAGCACGCGGCGACCCACAGTGGAACTGTGCCAGCAACCCAACAATAAATGACAGCCGTCTTCTACCTTTGCTACTACTGCTAGTAACTAGCAGTGGTTGTCAGCACACTGCACAAATTTGAGGAGAATGGTAACCCTCCCTGCCAGTTAATGGCCAAGATTTGGCCAATAAAATTTGTAAGGTCCAGATTTTAACATGTGTGGAATCCATAAAATATTGTTTTAGTGTTACTCACTGTTGTTTTAATGTTATATCGTGTACAAATAATGTTACACCGTGTATAAAATGCATACAAGCTTCCGAAACAGTTGCACTAACAACCGTTCCAGCCCTGATCCCAATTTTGAAGGGTTTTTGTGGATTTGGGGGGGTGACCCACTGCGGCCTTATCTCGTGTTTAGTTGTCATCTACCATGGCCGAAACCGATGCTTCGCATTCGCTATTTGGATCCCACAGGTTCCCACGCTAATCATGGGCCTATTTGGAACCTGAGTTTTTTGGGAGTTTGTCTAAAACTTTATTGTAGTGCACTGTAGAAGTTTTTGAAAAAATTTTGTAGAAGTTTTTTGTAACTAGAAAAATTTTGTAGAAATTTTTGTAAGGTGAAATTTTTTTTCCATTTCTTTTTTTCTTTCCTTTTCTCTTTCTCTTTCTCTTTCTTTTTCTTTTTCTTTTTCTTTTCTTTCTTTCCTTTTTCTTTTCTTTCTTCTTCTTCTTCCTTCCCCCTTCCCCTTCCCCGTTACCTCCGTCACCCCTCTCTTCCATTTCCCCTTCTCCTCCTCTCCCCCGCCACCCCCCTCCCCCCGCCTTCTCCCTCAGCCTCGCCACCCTCTTCCCCCTTCCCCCTTCCCCCTCTGCCCTGCCTTTCCCTCTGGCCCCGCCACCCCCTTTCCCCCCCCTTCTCCTCAGCCCCATCCTGCAAAAGCTCCCCCTCCCTCTCCCTCTGCCCGCAACCCCTCTCCCCCACCCGTGCGTTGTGGTGGAGGGAGCTGAGAGGAATGACGGCGAGGTGGGAGTTGCGAAGAGGAGAGAGAACGCGCGAGGGCTTTGGATTGCGGCCAGGAGGAACGGCGGCGCACGGTGGAGCCAGGAGGCGTGGCGCGAGCAAGAGGCGGCGGTTGGGCTGGAGTCGCGCGAGGTGTGGTGGCTTCGTCGGCGTTGCGAGGGAGAGAGAAGGGCTGTGGTGTCGCTGGAGTCGCGCGCCGTGGGCAGCGGTGTCCGGCCGCGGAGACCGAGAAACGCGCGAGAGGAGAGAGACGTGCGGCAAGGTGGCGGCGTGCGCTGGTGATGAGGGGAGGAGATGGCGGCGGACAAAGGGGGAAGGTGGCGGGGAAAGGCAGAGGGAAAGAGGGGAGGGGGGAGGGAGAAAGAAAAAAAAAAAGAAAAAAGAGATTTTGGAAAACCAACATATCTGTCAAAAGGGAGGGGAAGGAGAGAAAAAAAAAAGAGAGAAAAAAAAAAAGAGAAGGCCGGCAAAAGTTGGCCAGAATAGTTACCGGCTCCGGAAGCGGTGGTGGAGGTGGTGGTCGGTTGGGTGGGGGAGGAAAAAGAAGAAGAAAAGTTGAAGGGAAAGTTTTTTGTGTATTATTTTGAAGTGTGTAGGTAAAAAACTTTGATAAGTTTTTTGGGATTCCTATAGCAAAAGTTGTTAAAAAATTAGTAGCTAAAAAACTAGGCCAAAAACTTCACTTCCAAACAAGCCCTATATCTTGCTCCTGTCTTAGGCCCGCCGCATCATCCATTTAATTTTTTTTTCCTTTTCTCTTAAGGTTTATATTTTCTTTTTCCAATTTCACTTTAAGAAAATGACTATCAATAACGCATCAACACCCGAAGAAAAGTAACCTATCATTTAGTACTAACATTAATTTAAATAGCATACGATTTAAGTGACACAAATAAATCAAAAGATGATTATGTCCTTAGTTTTAGGAGCTAGCATGTTTGTACCTATCATTTAAGAATATCAGGCTCTTTAATAGTTTTTTTTTTAGGTGAACTCTTAATTTAATGCATGTTATATCGTTTGAAACTTAAACAAGTAAGTATTTTATTATAATCAAACTCCATTGAGGGCACAACTCTTTTTTTTTCCTTTTTTGTGGTGGCAAATTATGTGTCCTCAAATTGAAAAACAAATGCTGCGTATAATTATTTCACTGGAAACGCATCCTTTCCCTAGCTATGCTTGACGTGAAGGAAAAGAAGGGGCGGAAAAGGAAAAAGATTATTATCATTTTACTCATTTAAATTATATTATTACTATCAATTTATCCTCTAATATTATTTTTTAGTCACTTCACCCCTATAGATAATTCAACTCAGCATATTAATAAGTTTTGGACAAAAATATCTTTTCATTTTATAGCATTACGATATTGTTATTATTATTTTATCCCTTTAAATTATAGTGATACAATCGCTTTGCTTTCTAACATTATTTTCTAGACATTTTACCCCATCATTAATCTAACCTATTTAATATTTTTTAAATATATAATTAAAAATAAAAAAATGAAATGGTTATTCGTCCTTTTTTTCATTCTAAGAGTGCCAAAAACATAAAAATAAAAGAATTTTTTTAAATTTCTTTTTTACACTTATTAATAATAGGAAAAGACAACAAGATAAGAGAGAAGGCGATAGAAAATTAGATTTTGCAAAGAAATAAACCATGGAAGAATCTAATATTATCGTATTATTTTGAATTAGGTAGTAAACATAAAAGTAAAGTAATTTTGAAATAAAAAAAATATTGAATTCTTTCTTATTTGTATTTTAAAAAAAGAATTGAACTCTCTCTCCTCTTCCAACTTTCTATTTTCTTTTCAATATTAATAAGATTGCCAAGAAGAAAGAGATAATATTTTAACTATTTTTTTCCTTAATAATAAAAAGGAGAAGAGTCACTCTAAATTTTTTGTTGTTTTTATTATATAAAGAGGAGGACACTTTCTTCTAAAATTTTTTTAGCTTGCTAAATTCGTTTAATGGTGGGATAAATTGTTTAAAAAATAACTCTAAGAGATAAATTGATAATAAGGATATAGTTTATGGGGGTAAAGTGATAATAATAATTTTAAGTACCAAACATGTCTTTTCACTTGAATCAACAATTCCGTTAAATTTGACCGTTAGTTTTAAGGATAAAGTGACTAAAAAGTAACATTAAGAGAGAAATTGATAGTGACACAAAATATTAGGGAGATAAAGTGATGATAATCCAAAAAGAAATTTAGGTGTTACACAAAATATGCCCATTTATTGAACCAACCAAATTTAAGAGACGCATGGACGCCTAGTGTAACACAGAAGATACCATACAATATATTGAATCTCTGATGATAAAATTCTGATGCCCCTTGGTCTGATCCCTGACCACCCCCCCCTCTCCCTCTCTCTCTCCAAATGACAAGCAACTCCACATCACTTCCACGTAGGGTTGTTGGTGAGCCGAGCTACTCGCGAGTAGCTCGCGAGTAGCTCGGTCAACAACTCGACTCGAACTCGGGTTGACCGAGTTCGAGTCGAGTTTCGAGTAGCTCGACTCGTAATCGAGTCGAGCTTCGAGCCGTATATTCCGAGCTCGTGGCTCGTCGAGCTACTCGACGAGCCGGCATTAATTAAATAAAATATTTATAATTTAAATAATATATATTTATTATAATTATAAAATGACCATTATGGGTATAAGATATATGGAATTTACAATATTACCTTCTTTATAATAAAATCCTATAATGGCAAAAAAGTAATAACATAATTGTAAAAAACACTAAAAAGAAAAAATGTAAAAAAAAAAAGGAAGCCTTTCTTCCTTCTCTGTGCCGACTGTGCGACTTTCTTCTCTGTTCGAAGAAAGCCTAGCAAAAAAATTCACTTACCAGCCGGCAGCTGACTCTGACTGATTTAGATCTACACCCTCACTCCGTTCGTCGCCGACGCCGTTGCTCGCCGCATCTGTGAGGCTCCATCGCCATCGCCATCGCCTTAACAAGTCCCAAGTCCCAAGTCCCAAATCGAAGCTGCTCTCTGCCTCTCCGGCCTCCGCCAGTCCGCCGCGCTCTACGTCTCCTGTCGGCTGTGTCCTGCCGTGCTGGTTCATCGCTGCCGAGTGTCGAAGACGAAGCACCAAGATCTCACTAGTTCATCGCTGGTTCATCACTGCTCATCTGTGGCTCACTTAGGTAAGTGCTCCTCTGTTTTTGGCTCTGTGTCTCTGGCATTAAAATGGGCCAAGATCGACTAGGAAACTTGTTATCCTGAATTGATAAGGTTTCTGATCATTTTTGGGCTAGTTATTGCTTTAATTTGAGTGAGAATCCGGCAAAATTTTAATGCCCATTTACTGTTCGACAAAATGCTTGATTGAAAGTTTTAGTTGAAGGGTGATTGGTCTGCATTTTTGCACATGAAAAATACTGGCCAAGTCGGCCAGTTCACTTCCTCGCATCTAAGAATTTTTGGTGTGTTGATGTCTTACATTTTTCTGCTCCTTATGCTTCCGGTCGAGTGAATTCGAATTGATGTTATGAGAGGGAGTGTTGTGAGTCTCATTGTTTGTTGGAATGGTTAGAAATTGAAGCCAGATTTCTGGTTGCTGAATGGTAATTGATATTTGCTCGTTGGAGAAGATGATCACTTGTCCAAAATTGCAATTTCAGTCCCTCCGTTTTCTTTTTGTTTAGTGATTTGGTCCTGTCTTTTCCTGAGCTTCATATTTGCCTCCAACACCATCATAAGTCCCTTAATTAGGTCCCTGCTTTGTTGCATTTTCGTCAAATCGAGTCAAAAAGCTTGATAAGACTCGACTTGATAAGGCTCGATTAAAGATCGAGCCTTATCGAGTCGAGTCTCGAGCCTAAGGAAATTCTTCGAGTCGATCTTCGAGTATCGATTTTCGGGCTCGATCGAGCTCGAGTCGAGCTCGAGTTTCTGTGTGTATGAGTCGAGTCGAGCTCGAGTATAGTGATACTCGAGCTCGACTCGGCTCGATTACATCCCTACTTCCACGTACCAATACTAACACGACTACATCAATAATTCAATATCTAAAGTTTTTTTTTTCCTGCCCCACCCCAGAAGACGGTTTGATCCGACAAGATAAAAAGATAAGATCAGTTCCTTACCCTATCCCTTCCAACCACCTTCAAAACCTCACGTTTTATCCCATATATCCAGTGTGTGTGTGTGTGATATTTTTTTCCAGTTAGGGTACCGTAGTGGGGCCCACGTACACGTCGGCCCAGCCCGCAAGCTCGGCTAGTAGGAGGATCTCGGCCCAGCAGGTCGGCTCGAGGGGGGCCCAGAGGGCGCGGTCTCCCCAAGCGGATGGGCCGCGCGGACTGCAGAGCCCAAGCATCCTTCACTGAGTTTAGAGCCTAGGGAGAGTTCTGCTCCCATAAGGACTCCCTATTCTACTAGGAGACTACCATCTGTGCTCCTATAAATACCACCCGTGGGAAAAACACAAGGTACGCTATTCATAGCACAATCTCTACTCTTTTACTTACAAGATCTTCCTCTGACTTGATCGTCGGAGTTGCTCCAGGGGACTTAGCCCCGCAGCTCGTTCAGAGTGCAGGTCGAACGCTCCAGCTCGCCCCCTGGCCACCGGGCGCAGGTCGGATCTTCACCTCGGCAGTCGCATCAATTGGCGCCGTCTGTGGGAACACGTTACTTCTCTTCGCGAATCATGCCGAAAACTAGGTCTCAAAGGAACGCTGGTGGATCCAAAGGGATGGAGCGAAGCGGCCCGCAAAACTCTCATGAGGATCCGATACCTGAAGGAGCAGGGGCGGGGCCCTCACGGATCCCACCCGAACAGCTGGTGCAAACGGTGGCAGCAAACCTGCCCACCTTCGAGGCGATCATGGACTACCTCAAAGGGCAGTCGGGAGGTCATTCCGACAAGGAGCCTAAGGTACAAGGAGCCGACCTGTCAGGGTCCCGAACTGGGAGTCCCAATCACGGGGCCAAGCGGACGCATCGGGAACTCACACGTGAGCAGGTCGAGGTCGTAGAGCCATCTCACAAGAATTCCCGAACTGAACATCCGGAGCCCGTCCGGAGGCTCTCCCCCCGGAGGGAGCGACAACAGGTACGAGACGAGCTTGACCTAATCCTCGACCCGGAGGCGGAGAGGTATATTGCTTCCCCCTTTGTGCTTGACATCGAGGAATACCAACTGCCCGCGAAGTTCAAAATTCCAACCATGAAACCTTACGATGCCACCACGGATCCGGAAGACCACCTGTTCGTATTCATGACGCAGATGCGCTTACAAACGGCCGCGGATGCGGTCAGGTGCAAGACCTTCCCGATGTTCCTAGAAGGAAGGGCTCGGCAGTGGTTTCAGGGGCTTCCCCCCAGATCGATCAGCTCTTTCACCCAGCTCGCGCGAGCATTCTCGGCACAGTTCGTTTCCTCACGAGCCTTCTCTAAAAGCACCGCTCACCTTATGACCATCCAACAAAAGGTCGAGGAATCACTGCGTGAATACATGGTGCGGTTCAATAACGAATCCCTCCAGGTCCGTGACCGAGACGACAAGGTGGTCATGGCTGCCTTCATTAACGGGCTACGGAAGCAGAAGTTATACACCGAGCTCGTTGAGAGACCGCCCAAGTCAGTTCGGGAAATGCTGGATCGAGCTCATGAGAAGGCCAATGCTGAAGAGGCTAACCGCTTGAAGAGCGCTCAGGAGAGGCAGAGGGACGACAAGCGCCGAAGAATAACCGACCAAGGAGACGCTCGACGTGACCAAGGGCGGAAGCCTACCTATGACCACCCGCCTAGAGGCCGACCCCTAGGGGGAGACAAGCCTTGGACTTCCCTCACGGCTCCCCGAGCTCGGGTCCTCGCGGTGATGGAGCAAGAGGGACTTTCCCGACCTCCCCGGCCCTTGGCCGGGGATAGAAACAGGAGAGATCAGGACCTGTACTGTGCGTACCACAGGGATGTGGGGCACGACACTGAAGACTGCCGCCACCTTAAGAAGGAAATTGAAAAGCTGATCCGGAGGGGTCATCTTGGCCAGTTCGTCCGCGAGGGGCGAACTGATCAGAAGCAGGGAGGATTCAAACGAGATCGGGCGTCCAGCTCGCACGACCGACCTCGGGGTCCTCGGGAGCGGACTCCGGTACGTGGGGTGCCGAATCTGGCGGGAGTAATCAACACTATTGCAGGGGGACCTGCTGGAGGGGATAGCCATTCGGCTCGGCGAAATAACAGACCTCCCCCCAGTGGGGAGAGCTCAAACAAGCGCTTAAAGATGTACGAGGAGATCGTCTATGGGCCGGAGGATGCGGTACCCTTAGCTTCCAATAACCACGAGGCAATAGTGATAGAAGTCGTCACGTGTAACTATAAGGTAAAAAAGGTGTACATTGACAATGGGAGCGCCATCGATGTGTTGTACTACAAGGCCTTCAGAGAACTGCAGCTGGAAGACAAGCAGCTCATCCCAGTTCGTACTCCCTTGATAGGTTTTGCAGGTCCGCTGGTAAGGCCTGAGGGGATGATAACCCTTCAGGTCACTATTGGGGAGTCACCAAGGTGCCGAACTGTTTCGGTGAATTTCGCGGTGGTAAAGGAGC
This sequence comes from Coffea eugenioides, assembly GCF_003713205.1. Taxonomy (NCBI): domain Eukaryota; kingdom Viridiplantae; phylum Streptophyta; class Magnoliopsida; order Gentianales; family Rubiaceae; genus Coffea; species Coffea eugenioides. The sequence goes on along the minus strand of NC_040040.1, from coordinate 2,940,790 downwards.
CGTCCTCCTACAACATGATATTGGGACGTCCAACCCTAAACGCACTCCGAGCTGTCTGTTCGACCTTACACCTCAGCATGAAATTCCCCACTCCCGAGGGAGTGGCCGAGGTGCAGGGAGACCCGGAGGTAGCTCGAGCCTGCTATATTGCGACCCTCAAGGGTAAGGAGAAGCTGGTGGCGCAGACAGTCCTTCTGGAGCCCTGGGAGCCTACTGAGAAGGAGGAGAGGTTGGAGACGGACGAAAATCTGCTCGAATTGCTTGTCAACCCCGAGCGACCTGATCGTGTGATTAAGGCGGGATCTGGACTAAACGAGCAGGTAAGAAGGGCCCTGGAGTCCCTCCTGGAGGAGTACGCCGAGATCTTTGCTTGGAGTGCCGAGGACATGCCAGGAGTTCCTCCCGAATTGGCAGTCCACAAGCTGCATGTGGATCCGAGCATCCGGCTAGTGAAACAGAAGAAGAGAAACTTTGCACCTGAACGCAACGAGGTCGTTAGAGAAGAGGTGGGCAAGCTGTTGGAGGCTAGAATTGTGAAAGAGGTCCACTATCCGACCTGGCTGGCCAACCCGGTGCTGGTCAAAAAGGAGGACAAGGCTTGGCGGATGTGCGTGGACTTCACCGACCTGAATAAGGCTTGCCCGAAGGATTGCTACCCTCTCCCTCGCATCGACCAGCTGGTCGACTCAACAACTGGGTACGAGATCTTCTGCTTTCTGGATGCTTTCAAAGGGTATCACCAGATAGCTCTGGATGAGGAGGATCAAGAGAAGACTGCCTTCATCACCGAATACGGTACGTATTGTTATACCACCATGCCATTTGGCTTGAAAAATGCAGGCGCGACCTATCAGCGGCTGGTCAACAAGCTGTTCAAAAACCAGATCGGCCGAAACATGGAGGTATACGTGGATGACATGCTGGTGAAAAGCCGAACTCAGGAGCAGTTCGTCGACGACCTCAGGGAGATCTTTGACGTCCTACGGAGCTCGCGGATGCGACTAAATCCCAAGAAATGCACCTTCGGGGTCAGGTCGGGCAAGTTCCTTGGATACATGATATCAAAAGACGGAGTAAGGGCTAACCCCGACAAGGTAAAAGCCATCATGGACATGGCTTCTCCCCGAAGCATAAAAGAGGTTCAACGGCTAGCTGGCAGGATGGCGGCCTTGAACAGGTTCTTGTCGAAATCTGCAGTTCGGGGTTTCCCTTTCTTCAGGGCCCTGCGAAGAGGCCCTCAGTTCGAGTGGACCCCCGAGTGTCAGCAAGCGTTTGACCAGCTGAAAGCCCACATCGCGCGATTGCCGTCCTTGACCTCTCCTGCGCATGGAGAAACCTTATTTATCTATCTAGCAGTAGGGGAGGAGGCGATCAGTGCGGTACTAGTTCGGGAAGAAGGAAAAGTCCAGAAGCCTGTATACTATGTCAGCCGAGCTCTGCAGGGCGCGGAGACAAGGTACACCTCGATTGAGCGATATGTCTTGGCGTTAGTTCACGCGGCTCGGAAGCTCAGGTCATATTTCCAAGCTCACCCTGTGGTGGTTATGACCGACCAGCCACTCAAGCAAATTCTTTCAAGGCCTGACGCCTCAGGGAGAATGGTGAGGTGGGCCGTGGAGCTGTCCGGATACGACCTCGGCTACCAACCTCGCACGGCCATTAAGGCCCAAGCATTGGCAGATTTTATAGCCGAAGGGGTCTCCTTCGGACAACCGGAACCACAGGTCAAACGGACCAGAGACGCAGCCGAGGCCCCGCAGGTCGGAGAAGCTGTCGAGGCCACGCAGACCACCCAGTCCCGAACGACCCAAGGCGTGGCAGAGGCCAGGCAGGCCGAAAAAGCTGTCCAGGTCGAGCGAGCCACCAAGGCTTTCGAGGCCGAGCAGGCGGAGGGACATGTCAAGGTCGGGCAGGCCACAAAGGGAGCTCAGGCCGGACAGATCGGAGAAGCAGCGGAGGCTGAACATGCCGAAGAGGCTGTCGAGATCGAACAGGCCACTGGCGAAGTTGATCAGATCATTCCAGTCTGGACCCTGTTCGTGGATGGGTCGTCAAGCAAGGAAGGATGCGGAGCAGGGCTCCTCCTGACTAGCCCTATGGGGGATGAGTTGGCCTATGCCCTGAGATTTGATTTCAGGGCCTCTAACAACGAGTCCGAATATGAGGCCCTGGTCGCAGGGATGGTGATAGCTCGGAAGTTGGGGGCCGAGTCAATAGAAGTCTACAGCGACTCACAGCTGATAGTCAACCAGGTAGGGGGAAGTTACGAAGTTAAGGAGGAGCCCCTAAAAAGGTACGTCGCCAAAGTGCATGAGCTAAGGGCCCAGTTCAAAGTATTCGCGCTCAAGCAGGTCCCTCGGAGCCAAAATAAGAGGGCGGATGCCCTGTCCAAGCTAGCTTCCACCTCGGTTGGCACGTTGAACAAAGAAGTCTTGGTGGAAGTCGTCAGAAATCGGGCGTATGACCAGGTGGACTTGTCTGTTATTCAAGTAGTGAGCTCATGGATGGATCCCATTGTACGGTGTTTAGCTAGTGGAGAGCTCCCTCAAGACCGGGTGGAGGCGCGAAGGGTCCTCCTCAGGTCGCGGGGATACGAGCTCTCAAATGGGGTGCTTTACAGGAAATCCTACCTACGCCCGTGGCTGAGGTGCATTACTCCGGAAGAGGGACACTACATCCTGCGTGAGCTGCACGAGGGCATATGTGAAAACCACGTCGGCCCGAGGGTTTTGGCCAAGAAAGGAATGCTGTCTGGTTACTACTGGCCGACCATGTTCTTGGATTCGATTGAGCTGGTAACTCGGTGCAAGTCCTGCCAGCTGCATGCGCCGATCCATCACGCCCCGACTCAGGAGATGATCCCTCTTCAGAGCCCTTGGCCTTTTTTCCAATGGGGAATCGACCTGTTGGGTCCATTTCCCCGAGCTCCAGGGGGTTATGAGCATGTGGTTGTGGCTGTAGACTATTTCACCAAATGGGTGGAGGCCGAGCCCCTTATCACCATTAGCAGCAGGTCGGTGCAGAAGTTCCTCTGGAAGAACATCGTTTGCCGATTTGGTATATCCCATGTCCTGGTCTCAGACAACGGACGCCAGTTCGCTGACGTTGCTCTTCAAGGTTAGTGCACGGAGCTCGGAATCCGGCAGCACTTCACCTCGGTAGGCCACCCTCAGGCAAACGGTCAGGTCGAAAACGTCAACAGGACCATACTGCACGGCTTAAAAACACGGATGGAGTCCGCCCGAACTGGGTGGTTGGACGAACTGCCGACCATACTGTGGGCTTACCGAACCACTCCCCGAACTGCTACTCGGGAGACTCCTTTCGTGCTGACCTATGGAGCAGAGGCTGTGATCCCGGCGGAGATAGGTGTTCCTTCGAACAGGGTTCAGAACTTCATAGCTCAGGACAATGAAGAGGAGCTGCGTCTTAACCTGGACTTGCTGGAAGGAAGGAGAGAAGAAGCAGCTATACGCATGGCCAAATATAAGGGACAGATCGCGCGACACTACAATGCTAGGGTAAAGCCTCTGGCTTTTAAGCCAGGGGACCTGGTCCTGAGGAAGAACAGCGTAAGTCGGCTTCAGGGCACTGGCAAGCTGGGTCCAAATTGGGAAGGACCCTAAGTGGTGAAAGAAGCAGACCGAGCTGGATACTGCAGGTTAGCTCACCTCAGCGGGGAAGAGGTCCCTCGTACTTGGCACAATTCCAACCTGAGGATTTTTCGTTAGGCTCGCACATGACAGTTCGGCTAAAGGTCAAAACTTCGATTAATGTTGATGTATTTCGTTAACAAGTTATTCTGTCTTAGAGTAGCTCGTTTAGGTCGGTATCGGGCCGAACGGGTGTATCTTGTGACAAAGTTTGTCGAATAAAACTAAGTATGAAGCAAAATTCTGCAAAAGGCTTTTCATTGAATTCATCAAGACTGTTCAAAAGGGAGCCGAGCTCACACAAAAGAAATTGAGCGGGGGCAGAGCAAGGCTCGTACAAAAAGAACTGCCTACCAATAGTTCGGGACCTATCCTACGACCTACTCTAGTTCTCCCCCTCTTCTTCCTCCTGCTCGGATTCGGGGGTGGTCACAGGCAGTAGGGGGTCCGCCACCAGGTCGGCCAGCTTGCGCCCGCGCGTGTAGCCCTCTACCAGACGGTCCACTTGCTCGATAGCCTGAGGGTTGTAGCTTGTGAACTTTCCCAGGTCGAATCCAGGCAGACCCAGCTCTTGCACCTCCTTCAGGGCCAGGGAGTACCCATGATGGAGCACGGGGGTGTTCAGGGCAGCCACATCATTCGTAAAGTCTGTTGACCCGAGATAGGTCCGCACTCCCTCTTGGCGACCTTCGGCCCTGGCCGCCTCGATCTGAGCAGACAACTCGGCGCTCTTTCTTTGCTCCTCCTTCAGCTGGGAGGACAGTTCGGAGTTTTTCTTCAGCTCCAGTTCGAAGCTTGAGTGCGCCTGGGCGAGCTGCTTTTTCAGACCTTCAGTTTCGACCACGGCTGCTTCGTTTTGGCTTAGCAGTTTCTCGTTGGCAGCCTTTGTTTCGCTCATCAGGGGGAGCAGGCTCTCGTAGCGCTTTGCCAGCTCGGACCCGACCACATTCACCTGAGCCGCGCCTGTGTAATAGTAGTCGAGGAGGTCGGACGACTCCATGGCCTTAACCAAGTTGAAGTCTCGCGGTAGGATGGCCCCGTGGGCGAGCTCCCTGGCTACATGTGGAAATTGGGCTCGATCGTTTATGGAGAGCCTCCACTGGGGACAGAAGTTCATTGGATGTTGGTGCGTGACCAACCGCGTCTGCGGGTCGAACAGTAGGGTAGAGCTCTGGTGTTGCCACAGGTTAGGAGGAGCTCCGGCCCGGGTTTGCTCCTCGGCGGTGTTCACACCGTAGTGGACGTCCTGACCGGGCTCAGGCGTCGGCCTCTCTTCCTGAGCTGGGGACGAGGTCGTCTCCACCCTGGCTCTCTTGGCGGTCGTTTTCTTCTTCTTCTTTTTTTCAGCCTCTACGGGCTTAGAGGACTGGGCAGGAGCTGGCTGGAGCTGGCTGGAGCGGTGGAACCGGAGCCGAGCTGGCCGGGATGGCTGCGGAGGGCTGCGGGGTGGTGCCCGGAGTGCTGGCGCCTCCGATGGTCAGAAGTGAAGAAAATCTCTTCACTGCACATGAAGAAGATCAGAAGGTCAGTATATGCATTAAAAAAAAAAAAGAGGAAGAAAGGAAAGACTGAGGTCCAGGTCGATTACAGGCTGTCAGCTCGTCCGGCGATAAAGATTTATTTTCAGGCGAGGGATCTGAGGGATTAGCTCGGATCAGCCCCGCCGCCCAAAGCTGGGCATTGCTGAACTCTTTCACCTCCAGTTTCTCTTCCGAGCTGAGTAGCCGGTTGAGCTCGTTCACAGGGAGCGGGGACGGAAGTGGATCCGAGACCTGAGACTCCGCCCTCCAGGTCAGGGGGGGGAAGCCCAGGTTCTTCACAAAGAAGAAGTAACGCTTCCAGTCTTTAATTGAGGAAGGTGCTCCCGTGAACAGTTCACGGGTGGGGGTTTTTGCTCCACTTCTGCGGGCAAAATAGAACCACCCAGGCACCTTCCCGCTGACCTTCATCTGGAAGAAGGCTTGGAACAGGTCGTGAGAAAATGGGATTTCTAAGGCACGACATAGGATAAAGAAACCTATGATGGAGCGGACGCCATTGGGAATGACCTGGGTTATGCGGATGCCCCAGAAAGTGAGGATAAAGAAAAGGAAATCAGGGATAGGCAAGCGAAGGCCAGCCATTAGCTGGTCCCTGTAGATCGCCACGAACCCGGGAGGAGGTCGGCTGGCGACCTCTCCTGGGTGGGCAGCCCTAGGTTCAAAATGGGCTGGGATTTCGTACTTTTCTACCAGCACGTCTACGTCCTTTTGCTCCAGGGCTGGGGGGATAGTGTCGACCTCTCCGAAGTCACAACTAGGTCCTCCCGAGGTCCCTGCTGCCGTCTGGATCGGAGCTGCCTGTTCAGCAGCTCCAACTAGGGGCTGGGCAGGTTGCTCCACTGGGCTCATGTTTCTAACAGGAGGTTGGACGGAAGAAGGCGCGGGTATTGGCCCAAATGAAATTGAAGGGGAAGAACTAAAGGAATCGGAGGAGCTGCTATCTAAGAGTATGGGGCTAGACGTCCTATGCCTAGGGGCTGAGCTGGTGACGTCAGAACTATCAGAACTATAAGAAGACATAAAAAGGAAAAGGGGAACTTACTGATGGGAGGAGATCGGATGAAAGGCTGATCTAAGGATAGCGCGGACTGACTCTGGACTCCTAAAGCTGGGCGATCCGACGTGCTCTCGGAAGAAAGAAAGTGAAACAGCGAACTAAGGAGGGGAGGAGCGAACTGACAAAATGAAGGAAGGGGTGTGAAAATGACGCCCAAGAAGCCTATTTATAGACAACTCACAAGGCGGGAAGATGAAGGGACGTGCATTTATTTGAACCGTTATGGGAAACCGTTCCTAACCGTCGTAGCTGGCGGACGTGACGATCGAGGTGACTGACGCGAACCGACGCGACGGTTGCGTGCACCACTCTTAGACAGGGGCCCCACACCGAGCTGACGCGATGCCAGAAAGACGGCTAGACTCACGCGCACAGTCGATGACTCTAGACTAGAGGGGGGCTAGTGTAGTGGGGCCCAGACGCACATCGGCCCGGGCCACGAACAGCCCAGTCCGACCCACGAGCTCGGACTGGAGGTACTGGGCCACGGTTTCAGGTCGGCCCATGCAGGCGCCGCCTCTCAGGCGTAGGGGCCTGATGGGCTGCGAGGTCCGCATCCTTAGGCTTGTGTCATGGAGCCCTAGGAGTCATTCACTCCAGTAAGGACTCCTTGTCCTACCAGGAAGCTACTACCTGAGCATCTATAAATACTACACAAAAGAGAGGCACAAGGTACGCTATTCATAGCACAATCTCTACTCTTTCACTTACAAATCTTCCTCTGACTTGATCGTCGGAGTTGCTACAGGGGACTCAGCCCCGCAGCTCGCCCGCGCGCAGGTCGGACGATTCCGCTCGCTCCCTAGGCACCCGGTCAGGTCGGACCTTCACCTCAGCAGTCGCATCAGGTATCTATCTACTACCGTTAAAAATTACGATGAGTTTTGGTGGTTAAAAATGTAAGCAGAAGTTGGTGTTAGTTTTTGTAATATCTAAACTACTCTCATCACCAATAAATGGACAAATTGCAAAATGGGTTTGTTTGGATAGAGTATTATTTGAAATATTATTTGGAATAATTACTGTAGCACTTTTTGTAATGTGATGTATGTGAGATAAAAAAGTGGTTGGAAATATAAAAAGGTTGGTAGAAAAATGTGTTTATGATGCAAACCAAATATTATTTGAAAAATTTTGATATTCAAACAAACATTGATTTCCTTAATAATTAATAGGAATTGTGCTAATTGCTACAAAAATGAAATTCCCTTGAGCTGTAGTAAATTATATCAAAAAAAGGACAAAATATCCTTTTGAGTAATGGTGAATTAAACCAAAAAAAAAAGGAGAACAAATTTTATTTACAAAATATCCAAGTTTATAGAGTACTTCAAATATGAAAACAAAAAGATTAAATTACATATAACTCCCTTGTGATTGTGCATAATGTCAAATCCCCCTATATTTTTATATAAAGTGAAAAATGGACAAAATACACCATCGTTACGACAATTGAACTAGATGCGATCTAAAAGTGCATGTGATAGAACTATAATATCCACTTAATCTCCCTACGATTTGTATGCCTATCCACTTTATTCCCCTCTATTTTTGTGTTTATCCATATAATCTGCTTATGGTCTTATGTCATTTAACCAAGGGTATTATTGATATTTTAACTAATAATATTACTTAGGCTATTCTAAATCATGTTTTCACTGTATATGAAATCATAGGAGATGGAGTGGATATTTTGAAACATTTACGGAAATCATGTCGCAATATGTGAAATCACATAGGGATTATCTATAGTTTACCCAACAAAACAAAAGATTACCTTGATTCTTCTAAAAAGTACCATAGGTCTTTTTATCTTTTAAATACGAGTAATTGATAAGTCTTAAAAGCACCTTTTCAATATGCATATATTGATATAAATTGGGTGGTTGGGGGATAGGAGTGTAAGTAAAAGGTCTTGAGTTTGAGCCCTTCCACTTGCATTATTACAAAAAAAAAAAAAAAACCTAGATGATAGATATAATGGGAGTTAGAGTGTACGAGCGGAAAGAGTTTTATGCTGTGTATATATATAAAGCAGACCAAATTCCTTTTTCCTCCTTTCTCTCAAGAATCTCTCCAGGCCAAGGCCATGGAAGATACGCTAAGAAAATGTGAAGCTAAGCCCATTAAATCAGAGACGAAATTTTGTGCTACATCCTCCGAGTCCATGCTTAATTTTGCCAAAGGGACATTTGGGTTCCAAGCAACTGCTAAAGTTCCGTCAGCAGTTCACCTCACGAGATCAACTGTCGGTGTACAGAAGTACGCATGGTTAAAGTTCCTGTACGAATTTCAGCGCCAAAGATGGTGGCATGTCATACCTTGCCTTACCCTTGCACAGTTTTCTATTGTCACTATTAAGAAAGTGAGAGTCGCGTTTACAAAGTTTCCCTGAATGGTGAAAATGGTGATAGGGTTGAAGCTATTGCTGTTTGTCACATGGATACCTCTCACTGGAGCCCTGATCACATTGCCTTCCGTGTGCTTGGAATTGAACCAGGAAGCTCACCTGTTTGTCATTTCTTTGCTGCAAATCACCTTGTGTTGGTTCCATCTGCTTCAGTTTAGTCCAGAAGTTGTGCTAAAGCTGTTTGTGGTGTGGTGTTATAATTTGTTTGGCTGCGATGCGAGAAAGATTTAATTTACAAACTCAAAGTCTAGTCCTGTTAAGCTTCAATTCGGCTAGCATGACGTAAAATGTAGAAACAGATGGATATGATGGAGAAAAGCAGATGCATTTGTCTTTTTGAGGCTAGATTTTAAACGAGAAGTTGCCCAGAACGAGGAATTCCACGAGAGGAATTTTAAAAGCAAAGTCATCATGCTATGCAATCTCAATTTGGAAACCTTAACCAGCAAACTGGAGCTAAAGCTTGAGGACGCCAAAGCTCCTATGTTACGCTAAATATGATCAATTTCAAGCAACAGATGATAAACCAGTTAAACATCGTGAAAAAGAAAAAAGAAAAGAGACGTCGCAGAGTCAAGAGAGCGGGTTTAATCGGATTGGATAATCAAAATTTTCAAGGGACAACCAGTTGATCATGGTTTTTCCGGGCAGTTGCATAGGTTTAACAGACTATTGCTTCCATCTTCTTATTGAAGTCTACGTAAACTACTAATTTTCATTCATCTTGTGCATACATACACCGCTCAAGGAGACTAATTAATTAGCTGTTGCTTCAGCTCTTTCAAATACAGAAACATCTACTTCTTTGACAGGAGATTTCTCTCCTGGATGATCAACTTGACCGGTATGATAGATTATAACGTTTGCCTTAGCATCAAAATTCTTGACGAATTGGTGTTGGTCAGAGTGAGATTCAGCAGTCTGAGGAAGGAGGGCCTTAACCACTTGGGGCATGGCCTCCCCTTTCATGACGGTGTTCCAGTACTCCTGTGGGTCCTTTCTTGCAGTGCTGAGAGTAGTATTGCTGATAACCTGAGACAGAACACACAAGACAACAAAGAAAAAGCTTACAGGTCATGCTGCTAACAAAAGAAGACACTAGCATATCCATCCAGAGATGATCGTGTAGAAGATCTCAAAAGAATTATTAAAAAGCTTGGGGTGCCTAGCCAGTGATGGGTAGGATTAAGATGCATACCAAAAAGAAAGTCAGAAGAAGAACCGGGGTGGCACAGAGATGTCTCGTCGTCATGTCTTAACTTGATCCTGTTTTGCTTCTGAAGGCAAATTAGGGTCGCTATTCTTGAAACCTAGTTTACGAGATAGAGAAAATTTAAAGGCTCACCGGCTAAGGATTTTGGCTGCTAATTGAGTAGAAGATGAGAATGGGTTCTACTTCTATTCTAGCAGTCGTTGTAATTGGAAAGACAATAAATGCCATTCATTTGAAAGATCCAAAAGAAATTAATGCCGTCAATTGTAACAATCCAGGCACTTATAGTGCGTACTAATTTTACTATTTCATTCAATGGATGAAAGAAGCTAGCAGAAAGATTTTGGTTTTACACCAGGCACGTTTTCATCGGGGGGAAAGAATCCACGTGAATATCAAATACAGATAAGGAATGGAACTACAGGTAAGGAATGGAAATCTGGCACACGGCTGAATATCCAGAGATAATCTTGGCGACCAAGATTACCAGCAGTTTAAACTAGACATTATGAGCAAATCTCAATTTATTTTCTCTAATTAATGTACGAGAAATCTCCAATTGAAGCCCCCCCCCCCCCCTTTTTTTTGGGAATTTAACTCCATCGCTCTTGATCCTGGTCCTCCTGGATGATTTTAACTGTTGTAGTTATGTGGAGAGTAATCATCTTTGGAATTTTTTTTGAAAAGAAATTGGTGGAAGTCAATACAGGAACAATCTACTTGCCCCAGAGGCCGATGATGGTCAGACGCTTCAGATGTTTTCATATTGCTTCTGGGGAAGTTATGGAGATGTGCGTCCACCGAGATGGCTTCGGGAAAGTGTCAGTCCGATATCCATACCAATTCAAGTACCTTAATTTGACTAAAACTTACTATACCCTAAAGAGAGTGCAATTAAAAGAAAATTTGGGGAAGAAACAAAAACAGAAAAATTTAGGGGTCAAACATTGAAGTTTCGATTCTCCTTTTTCCTCTCAAGTCTTCTGGTTCTCGTTTCTTATCTGTTGGCAGCGAAGAAAAGCCTCTCTCACGCACACAAATTCACCCATATAGAGTCTTCAACCCACAACAGAATGCACACTGAAGCCTGAACCTGTTTCTTTTCTCGACGACATCAGCAGCGGCAGGCCGCAAGGCGGCAGCAGCGGCCACAATGTCACCGCCGCCTGTTCTTCACCCCATAAAAAAAATACCTGGATAGCTCGAAAAAGGTTAGAATTAGTCAAATTTAAGGCGATCATGTCACTTGCTAGTAAATGAAAACACATATCGTACATCCAATCGTGCAGTGTGGGAAATGGAGAGGATATCCACTGAAGAGGAGCTAAATCCAACTTGAGAAGAGTGATGTTGAAGTGTCAAATAACTAAGTATCTCAACTTGACTGGATTTAAAATGCATTTATTTAACCTTCGACAGACCAAAAAACTTAGGGGATTTGGATGGACAGTTGAAATCCAAATCCATCCAAACACACCATTGAAGTTATTGAGGTTGGGTGAACCTTACAACGTAATTCTGCTAATGCTTTTCTCCCAAGTTCTAGTCAGAAGGTTGAGCAGGCATTTTCGGAATCAAAATCACAGCATTTTTCTACTTTGCCACAAGCCAGACAAACACATGTACATAAATTGCAAGGATAGCAAAACAGATTGACATAGTTGACCGTATTTTCTGCACATCTCAATTAGTTCGACTTAGATTTGACTTTGCATCTTTGAACATAGCACCTGCACTTGTCCCCTGACTAACCATTAGTAAGTAGTAGATGAATTAGCTCAGTGCACTAAAAGCTAAACGTTCTTAACTACAGAAATGAGTCTAGAGTACGTACAAGGGGAAACATATTAGGACGATTGATGAACGTTGATAATATATATAACAAATTCACTGCAAGCAACGAAAAAATCTGACTACATGGCCGCTCTTCTTTATCTGTTGCTGTCCTAATACTTGTACACTCATCCTATACGTACCCTAGATTTCATTACAGCAATAGATATACAATGCCCTGAGTTGCTGCTAATCTACATATGCGCGTAATAGCCCAAAAGTAATACTAATATCTCGCCCCATATATGATGACGATGACGATGACGACAATGATGAGCTTCGTTAATCAATGGATGACAACCTTGTTTTGATAGATTATGAGATTGGGAGCCGTATCAAAGTTTGTGAGGAAACGCTTCATGTTCAAAGTCTCAGGCTGCTTCTGGACGTTGATATCGGAGTGGCGGCGATGATGATGATCATCTGATCTTGATGAATCTTCATGGAAGAGGTCTGTGAGTGCTTTAGGCATCTGTTCATCTTGCATGATCTTCTTCCAGTAATCCTCTGGTCCGTGTCTTGCTGCCTCGCTAATACACACAAGCTGATGATCATGTACAATTAAGAAGATCTTAGTAGTGCAGTGGTAGATTCTTGAGGGTAACAAATCACAAGAAACCTGATCACACTTGCACAATCGAGGAACAAGTACTATTGAGTAGATGCATGTTTTTTTGTTAAAGAGAAAGTACGGAAGCATATATGGTCAAAGGGAGAGCAAATCACTTACCGAAACAACTGAGAAGAAGAGGAGGATCACTAAGCAAGACCTCATATTTTCCGTCTTCAAATTAGTTAGGAAAGATACTAGTTGAATTACTAGTCTTGTTTTGCAACTTATCTGGGGGAAGGAAACTGTGCTCCTCTGACTTTTGTATATATAGTACTTCACCACAAGATTTGAGTTCAATACCACCACTATTTCTTTAGCAAAATGGGTTGGGCGGGGGCGATTGGGTGCTTCGTGGTCCAGGTTAATTAACACATGACCACATGTGGCATGATCATTACGTAATATTGGCAGAAGAGAATGCATGCACAGTAGTTGCTATACCAAGAAGTAGTACAGACTTGTTTCACGCCCCAGAAGGGGAAAAAGATATACTCTTTAACATAATACAGGATCGTGGTTGGTCAACGCCAAATCGGCAGCTTCTTCGAGCCTGGACCCTTCTTAAACTAAACGATTTGAATAGATCATCAAAAGCAGAACAAACCACGTACCTCCTTAATAATTGCTTAGCCACTTGTCCTTAGGACGTGGATGTTAACTGGTACAGATTAAATATACTTACAGTCAATTGCCAAGGTTAATCGCCTGATCTTTTCTTTTCTTTTCTTTTCCCCCTTCCTTTGAAATTCCTGGTAATCAGCTGCAATGGAGAAGGATCTTTTCTAATTAGTTTCTTCTTCTCCTCCTCTTTTTTCTTCACAGTTGCTTTGAATTAAATACTAGCAGTTAAGGCTATATATGAAAGACACATTAACAGGATTTAAAGTTGTGTGTTTTTGCCTGCAAGGTAAACTAGAGTCTTCTTTCGACCTCAGGAAGGTAATAATAATAAATCTTGTTTCCTGCGTACATTTGTTGGTTGATTTCTGTGCATCACCCAGATTAACATAACCGTTCATTACCAGTTACCAGGCTTTGGCAGCAGCATATTCTCTTTGAAAATTGAAATCAGGCTGTCTTTCGTTTCGACTGGGGAATGTAGCCAATGGCAGGCATCTTCTTGTTCACAGCACAAAACCTCGAACGCAAATGCTGCATGCCCTCCTAACTCCCTAGTTAGTTAGCCTTTCCGGCCGTAATTAATCACAGATTTTATTTTTTTTTTGTTTTTGGGATTTACAGAGAGTCAACGCAAATCCCTGAGCTACAGCTGGGGAATGGAAGCATATAATGCTGATCGATCTTTGACACTCGTAAGAAAATGTACTATATATTATCCATCGATTCAACGTTATTAATTAGCTTCTCTCAGTCTTAACAGCTAACGGTGCAAGTTTTGAGAGAAATATATATCATGTATGGACTCATACATCATTTTCTGTCACTAGTATGTCATACAATGCAAACTATTTAAGCAGTGCATTTTTTTTTTCTTCTTTTTATATAACTTCTACTTTTTTTTATTTGAATTATCAATGACAAATTAAGAGTCAACGCGTTGGGGACCCATAGCGTATGTCGTTTAGTCAACCTACAAATTATCCGGAACTGTAGCTGAGCTTTAGTCCTTTGTCATCTTCCTATTTATCTAGATCGACAGTACTAGTGTTTAAATCTACAAAATATTTGGGGGGGCCAAGAATTTCAGCAGGACTTGATTGCACCAAAACAGATGTTGAATTCTCATTTGTCCGTTGAAAAAGGTGCACCAAAAAAGGTGTACTTAATGCATAGCCAGACGAGGCATGGATCAGTAGGTTCGAGTTGACTTGGAAGGGGAGAATAATTTAAGGTCAAGAGAAGCCTTGTCGGTGGGCGCCCGCATCCGGGTCACAGACGCTGGACTTTAGTGAGACCAGAGATCACATTATTCTCTGTTTTAGTAATTAATAATCAAAGGACCTTTTTTTTTCCTTTTTTTTTTGAGGGCAATCAAAGGGCCATATCACGCACCAATGTTGTGTGTTGTTTATTGCGTAGCGGTAATACGTGCACTTCCGAAAACAACTCTGCCCTGGGTTTTGAGAAATGTAAAAGATTGGAAGCCAGTTGAGTTGAGGTGCAGAAACGTCAAGGAGCGAGTGGGGATGGGAATTTTATTGCAAGACGGCCTATTGGGATTTCTTCCAATTGGAGATTAACGACCAAATACTCTATTATGCCAATTGAAAAAGGGATGCAAATTGCAACTTCTGAATCTAAGACTTGATTTGATGTTCCATCAATTTGCCATGCTTATCTAAAAGACTTTGTGATGACAGATAAAAGTGCTTTTCAAAGAATGGAATTGCGCATCAGCATTTGGAAATCTAGCTTTTGACTTTGCGTTAATGCGAACTGCAAAGCGGCCTTCGATTTCAACTCTGAATTAATGTAAGTCACAACATCGACAACCACTGATCCGTTTTCAACGAGCGTTGAAGTATGCCAATGACTTTGGCAGGCAGAGCATTTTGTATCCTTGCATCAGTAATCACTGATCAATCTGTCGTTGTGATTTTATGTGAAGTTGGTTCAAGATCGTTTTTTTTTTTTTTTGCCCTTTTTCCCCCTGCAAAAATGCAATCAAAATTTGTTACAACGAAGTGTGTGCGAGGAAAATCTGCAGCCTCTATAGCAGAAAATTGACCTAGGATTGATGCCCAGTTGAGATTGGCTAGCTTGGTTCCTGACCTTTACCGAAGTACATCAGTTTGTTGGCGTGGTGACAATGGTAGAACAGGGGAAATGGAATACACAGACACAACGAGAGGTGCCCGTTAGAGTTCAAATGGATGGATGAACCTCAATTGTCGGCCAAGGGGGACAAGGAATAAAGTGAAGATCTCTTGTTCAAATCCTCAGTTTAGTTTTCAACTGCTGATCAATAGTTACCAAAGAGTGCCCAGATGTCCGTTGACTTGGTCTCGAGACAGTAGAGTTGATGTCATACGTTCCTGTCAATTCGGATTAGAAACTCTTGTGGAATATCTGTTCGTCGCACAAGACTTGTCTAATGCGTCTTAAACATTCTTTTAG